>NW_027043237.1:0-24843 GCF_036013475.1 Columba livia
CATTTGAGGGCGTGGCCTCCACATGGGCATGGCCTGGGGTGTGGTCTCCTATGGGCGTGGCCTCCAAGAAGGCGTGGCCTCCCAGGGGGGCGTGGCCTCTCCCATAGGATTTGGACACCATTGGGTGTGTTCTCTTCCCATTGGCTGGGTTCCCCCCCAAACCCCGGGCTGGCCCCGCCCTCCCGTGGGTGTGGTCCCCCAGTGGGCGTGTCCCCCCAGTGGGCGTGTCCCCGGTGGGCGGGGCCAGCCCGGGGGGGCGTGTCTCACTTGCGGCGGCTCTGGCTGAGGTAGCAGACGAGGGCGATGACGATGGCGAAGGCGACGACGGCCCCGACCGGCCCCACCTTGGCCCAAACCAGCCCCCCTGGCGGGGAAAATGGGGGGTCACGGGGGGCAATAACCCCCCCGGGGGGGCAATAACACCCCCCCGGGGTAATAAACCCTCCCCCATAGGGGCTGGGAGGGGATTTGGGGCGGGGTGGAAATCCCACCTTGATGGGGGCAAATAAACCCGGGGGGGGGATTATGCCCTGGGGGGGCAAATGAAATAGTGGGGGGCAATTAGAACCCCCCACTATGTGTGGGATTGGGGGTGGGACTTGCATGTACCCCCCCCAAAAATAGGAGGGAAATTGCGGGGGGTGGGGCAATTAACACAGGGCGCGGGTAAATTAGTAATTTGGGGGCAATTAAGCCCCCCTAAGAGGTCAATGGGGCGTGGGAAAACCCTGGGGAAAATTCCCATGGCGTGCGAGGGGCTCAATGGGGCGCGGGAAAATCCCGGGAAGAATTCCCACGCCCTGCAAAGGGCTCAATGGAGTGTGGGAAAATCCCAGGAAGAATTCCCACGGCCCGCAAAAGGCTCAATGGGGCGTGGGAAAACCCTGGGAAAAATTCCCACGCCCTGTAAAGGGCTCAATGGAGTGTGGGAAAATCCAGGAAAAATTCCCACGGCCCGCAAAAGGCTCAATGGAGTGTGGGAAAATCCCAGGAAGAATTCCCACGCCCTGCAAAGGGCTCAATGGGCACGGGAAAAGGCCGGGAAGAATTCCCACGCCCCGCAAAATGCTCAATGGGGCGTGGGAAAAGGCCGGGAAGAATTCCCACGCCTCATAACCGACCCCGGGGGTGGGGGGGGAGGGGGTGCCACCGTTCCCGCCGGTGTCACCGTCACCGTACCCGGGTGGTGGAATCGCAGCTGCTGCCGGACGCTCCCGTGGGGGTTGTGGGCGGAGCAAACGACGGCCAATCGGGGGTCGAGGGTCCCGCGGAGGGTCAGGACGCCGGTGACGGTGACGACGCCGGCGGCGCCGCGGCCGGGGGTGGTGACGGTGAAGTCGCGGTGGCCCTCGGTGACGGTGACGTTGCGCGACGGGAGCTCGAAGGTCACGGCGGGTTCGGGGGAGGCCGAGGCCGAGCAGACGCATCGCGCCCCCTCCCCCCCCGGGGTGCAGCGCGACTCGGGCAGGAGGATGGGGGGGACTTTGGGGGGGGGGGGGGGGGTCACTTTGAGGGGGTTGTCCCCAAATGTCACCCCCATTATGGTCACCAATAAGCCCCGTAGATAGCCCATGACCCCCCCAGATAACCCCTTAGGGACCCCAATAAACCTCTTAGACCCCCTTAGGGACCCCAATACCCCCCTTTAGACACCCCTAAGGGACCCCAATACCCCCCTTAGACACCCCATAGACCCCCAATAACTCCCTCAGGGACCCCAATAACCCCCTTTGACACGCCTTACGGACCCCAATACCCGCCCATAGACCCCCTTGGGGACCTCAATACCCCCTTAGAGACCCCATAGACCCCCATAGGGACCCCTTATATCCCCCATAGACCCCCCATAAGGACCCTTAGGGACCCCATAGACCTCCATAGGGACACCAACACCCGCCTTAGGGACCCCATAGACCCCCTTAGGGACTCTAATACCCTCCATAGACCCCCTTAGGGACCCCATAGACCCCCATAGGGACCCCAATACCCCCCCTTAGGGACTCCATAGACCCCCATAGGGACCCCATAGACCCCCATAGGGACCCCAATACCCCCCTTAAGGACCCAAATACCCCCCTTACACCCCCTTAGGGACCCTGTAGACCCCCCCAGACCCCCATAGGGATCCCATAGACCCCCACAGGGACCCCATAGACCGCCTTAGGGACCCCATAGACCCCCTTAGGGACCCCATAGACCCCCATAGGGACCCCAATACCCCCCTTAGGGACTCCATAGACCCCCATAGGGACCCCATAGACCCCCACAGGGACCCCATAGACCGCCTTAGGGACCCCATAGACTCCCTTAGAGACCCCATAGACCCCCATAGGGACCCCAATACCCCCCTTAAGGACCCAAATACCCCCCTTACACCCCCTTAGGGACCCTGTAGACCCCCCCCAGACCCCCATAGGGACCCCATAGACCCCCATTAGGGACCCCAATACCCCCCTTAGGGACTCCATAGACCCCCTTAGGGACTCTAATACTCCCCATAGACCCACTTAGGGACCCCATAGACCCCCATTAGGGACCCCATAGACCCCCATTAGGGACCCCAATACCCCCCTTAGGGACTCCATAGACCCCCTTAGGAACCCCATAGACCCCCTTAGGGACTCTGATACTCCCCATAGACCCCCATAGGGACCCCAATACCCCCCTTAAGGACCCAAATACCCCCCTTAGACCCCCTTAGGGACCCTGTAGACCCCCCCAGACCCCCATAGGGATCCCATAGACCCCCACAGGGACCCCATAGACCGCCTTAGGGACCCCATAGACTCCCTTAGAGACCCCAGAGACCCCCATAGGGACCCCAATACCCCCCTTAGGGACTCCATAGACCCCCATAGGGACCCCATAGACCCCCATAGGGACCCCAATACCCCCCTTAAGGACCCAAATACCCCCCTTAGACCCCCTTAGGGACCCTGTAGACCCCCCCCAGACCCCCATAGGGACCCCATAGACCCCCATAGGAACCCCATAGACTGCCTTAGGGACCCCATAGACTCCCTTAGAGACCCCAGAGACCCCCATAGGGACCCCAATACCCCCCTTAGGGACTCCATAGACCCCCATAGGGACCCCATAGACCCCCATAGGGACCCCAATACCCCCCTTAAGGACCCAAATGCCCCCCTTACACCCCCTTAGGGACCCTGTAGACCCCCCCAGACCCCCATAGGGACCCCATGGACTCCCATTAGGGACCCCAATACCCCCCTTAGGGACTCCATAGACCCCCTTAGGGACCCCATAGACCCCCATAGACCGCCTTAGGGACCCCAATACCCCCATAGACCCCCTTAGGGACCCCACAGACTCCCTTAGGGACCCCAATACCCCCCTTAAGGACCCAAATGCCCCCCTTAGGGACCCCATAGACCCCCTTAGGAACCCCATAGACCCCCATAGACCCCCTTAGGGACTCTGATACTCCCCATAGACCCCCATAGGGACCCCAATACCCCCCTTAAGGACCCAAATACCCCCCTTAGACCCCCATAGGGACCCCATAGACCCCCATTAGGGACCCCAATACCCCCCTTAGGGACTCCATAGACCCCCTTAGGAACCCCATAGACCCCCATAGACCCCCTTAGGGACTCTGATACTCCCATAGACCCCCATAGGGACCCCAATACCCCCCTTAAGGACCCAAATACCCCCCTTAGACCCCCATAGGGACCCCATAGACCCCCTTAGGGACCCCATAGACTCCCTTAGAGACCCCAGAGACCCCCATAGGTACCCCAATACCCCCCTTAAGGACCCAAATACCCCCCTTACACCCCCATAGGGACCCTGTAGACCCCCCCAGACCCCCATAGGGACCCCATAGACCCCCATTAGGGACCCCAATACCCCCCTTAGGGACTCCATAGACCCCCTTAGGAACCCCATAGACCCCCATAGACCCCCTTAGGGACTCTGATACTCCCCATAGACCCCCATAGGGACCCCAATACCCCCCTTAAGGACCCAAATACCCCCCTTAGACCCCCATAGGGACCCCATAGACCCCCATAGGGCCCCCCAACTCACACTGCACGCTGACATTGAAGACCCGGCTGCTCTGGCCGTGCTGGTTCTCGGCCCGGCACAAATACTCCCCCCCGTCCTCGGGCCGCGCCGCCCCCAAGGTCAAGGTCACCTGGGGCTCGTACACGGCCACGGCCACCAGGCGGCGCCCCCGCGACAGCGACACGATGGGCAGCGGGTGGGACGAGGCGCCGCAGGTCAAGGTCAAGGGCTCCCCGGCCACGACCCACAGGGTCCCGTTCAGCGTGGGGGGGCGGGGGGCGTCTGGGGGGAGGGGAGAGGGTCAGGGGGGACCCAGGAGTTCGGGAAGCAATAGTTTGGGGGGGGACCCAGGAGTTCAGGAGGGACCCAGGAATTCGGGAAGCAACAGTTTGGGGGGGGGACCCAGGAGTTCAGGAGGGACCCAGGAGTTCGGGGGTAACATGGGTTTGGGGGACCCAGGAGTTCAGGGGGACCCAGGAGTTCGGGAGGGACCCAGGAGTTCAGGGGTAACATGGGTTTGGGGGACCCAGGAGTTCGGGAGGGACCCAGGAATTCGGGAAGCAATAGTTTGGGGGGGGACCCAGGAGTTCGGGAGGGACCCAGGAGTTCGGGGGCTCCCCGGCCACGACCCACAGGGTCCCGTTCAGCGTGGGGGGGCGGGGGGCGTCTGGGGGGAGGGGAGAGGGTCAGGGGGGACCCAGGAGTTCGGGAAGCAATAGTTTGGGGGGGGACCCAGGAGTTCGGGGGGACCCAGGAGATCGGAGGTAACATGGGTTTGGGGGACCCAGGAGTTCGGGAGGGACCCAGGAGATCGGGGGTAACATGGGTTTGGGGGACCCAGGAGTTCGGGGGGACCCAGGAGATCGGGGGTAACATGGGTTTGGGGGACCCAGGAGTTCGGGAGGGACCCAGGAGTTCGGGAACCAATAGTTTAGGAGGGACCCAGGAATTTGGGAGGGGACCCAGGAGTGCCCCAAGAAATGATCCCTGAATAAAGGGACCCAAAAGTAACCTCCGGACAAGGGACCCAGGCATGCCCCAAAAGGGACCCAGGAGTGCCCCAAAAGGGGATTCCCCCAACAACTGGACCCAGGAGTATCCCCTGGACAAGGGACCCAGGCATGCCCAAAGGGGACCCAGGAGTGCCCTAAGAAGGGAACCCCCAACAACCGGACCCAGGAGTACCCTCTGGACAAGGGACCCAGGCATGCCCCAAAAGGGACCCAGGAGTGCCCCAAAAGGGGATTTCCCCAACAACCGGACCCAGGAGTATCCCCTGGACAAGGGACCCAGGCATGCCCCAAAGGGGGATTCCCCTAACAACTGGACCCAGGAGTACCCTCTGGACAAGGGACCCAGGCATGCCCCAAAGGGGATTTCCCCAACAACTGGACCCAGGAGTACCCTCTGGACAAGGGACCCAGGCATGCCCCAAAGGGGGATTCCCCCAACAACCGGACCCAGGAGTATCCCCCGGACAAGGGACCCAGGCATGCCCCAAAAGGGACCCAGGAGTGCCCCAAAAGGGGATTCCCTCAACAACTGGACCCAGGAGTACCCCCGGACAAGGGACCCAGGAGTGCTCAGCAGAGAAGGGACCCAGGCATGCCCCAAAGGGGGATTCCCCCAATAACTGGACCCAGGAGTACCCCCAGACAAGGGACCCAGGCATGCCCCAAAGGGGGATTCCCCCAACACCTGGACCCAGGAGTACCCTCTGGACAAGGGACCCAGGAGTGCCCCAAAAGGGGATTCCCCCAACATCTGGACCCAGGAGTACCCCCTGGACAAGGGACCCAGGCATGCCCCAAAGGGGGATTCCCCCAATAACTGGACCCAGGAGTACCCCTGGACAAGGGACCCAGGCATGCCCCAAAGGGGGATTCCCCCAACAACCGGACCCAGGAGTACCCCCGGACAAGGGACCCAGGAGTGCTCAGTAGAGAAGGGACCCAGGAGTGCCCCAAAGGGGGATTCCCCCAATAACCGGACCCAGGAGTACCCCTGGACAAGGGACCCAGGCATGCCCAAAAAGGAACCCAGGAGTGCTCACTAGAGAAGGGACCCAGGCATGCCCCAAAGGGGGATTCCCCCAATAACTGGACCCAGGAGTACCCCCTGGACAAGGGACCCAGGCATGCCCAAAAAGGAACCCAGGAGTGCTCACTAGAGAAGGGACCCAGGCATGCCCCAAAAGGGGATTCCCCCAACATCTGGACCCAGGAGTACCCCCTGGACAAGGGACCCAGGCATGCCCCAAAGGGGGATTCCCCCAACACCTGGACCCAGGAGTACCCCCAGACAAGGGACCCAGGCATGCCCCAAAGGGGATTCCCCCAACAACCGGACCCAGGAGTACCCCCGGACAAGGGACCCAGGCATGCCCCAAAAGGGACCCAGGAGTGCCCCAAAAGGGGATTCCCCCAACAACCGGACCCAGGAGTACCCCCGGACAAGGGACCCAGGCATGCCCCAAAGAGGGGTTCCCCCAACACCTGGACCCAGGAGTACCCCCGGACAAGGGACCCAGGCATGCCCCAAAGGGGGATTCCCCCAACAACCGGACCCAGGAATACCCCCAGACAAGGGACCCAGGCATGCCCCAAAGAGGGGTTCCCCCAATAACAGGACCCAGGAGTACCCCTGGACAAGGGACCCAGGAGTGCTCAGTAGAGAAGGGACCCAGGCATGCCCCAAAGGGGGATTCCCCCAACACCTGGACCCAGGAGTACCCCCAGACAAGGGACCCAGGCATGCCCCAAAGGGGGATTCCCCCAATAACTGGACCCAGGAGTACCCCCAGACAAGGGACCCAGGCATGCCCCAAAGGGGGATTCCCCCAATAACTGGACCCAGGAGTACCCCTGGACAAGGGACCCAGGAGTGCTCAGTAGAGAAGGGACCCAGGCATGCCCCAAAAAGGGACCCAGGAGTGCCCCAAAAGGGGATTCCCCCAATAACCGGACCCAGGAGTACCCCCAGACAAGGGACCCAGGCATGCCCCAAAGGGGGATTCCCCCAACAACTGGACCCAGGAGTACCCCCGGACAAGGGACCCAGGCATGCCCCAAAGGGGGATTCCCCCAACAACCGGACCCAGGAGTACCCCCAGACAAGGGACCCAGGCATGCCCCAAAGGGGATTCCCCCAACAACTGGACCCAGGAGTACCCCCAGTCAAGGGACCCAGGAGTGCTCACTAGAGAAGGGACCCAGGCATGCCCCAAAGGGGGATTCCCCCAACACCTGGACCCAGGAGTACCCCCGGACAAGGGACCCAGGCATGCCCCAAAGGGGGATTCCCCTAACAACCGGACCCAGGAGTACCCCCTGGACAAGGGACCCAGGCATGCCCCAAAGGGGGATTCCCCTAACAACCGGACCCAGGAGTACCCCCTGGACAAGGGACCCAGGCATGCCCCAAAGGGGGATTCCCCCAACACCTGGACCCAGGAGTACCCCCAGACAAGGGACCCAGGCATGCCCCCCCTGGGTGCTCACAGGCCACGTGCAGCTCGACGCTGCGGTTGTGGCGGCCGTGGCGGTTCTCGGCCACGCAGCTGTAGGTGCCGGCGTCGTCCGGTTGTACCCGCGGCAGCAACAGGCGCAGCGCAGCGGCCGCCGGTTCCTCCTGCAGCACCGCGGGCCCCCGGAACCACGAGAGCAGGGGGGGCGGCCGCCCCTCGGCCTCGCAGCTCAGCTCCACCGCAGAGCCCTCCAGCACCTCCCCCGGACCCCACACGGAGAGGACCTGCGGCTCGTCTGCGGGGGGAGAGGGACCCAGGAGTTCGGGGGGGACCCAGGAGTTCGGGAGGGACCCAGGAGTTCGGGGGTATAGGGGTTGGGGGGACCCAGGAGTTCGGGGAGGGACCCAGGAGTTCGGGGGTGTAGGGGTTGGGGGACCCAGGAGTTCGGGGGGGACCCAGGAGTTCAGGGGGGGACCCAGGAGTTCGGGGGGGACCCAGGAGTTCGGGGGGGACCCAGGAGTTCGGGGGTGTAGGGGTTGGGGGGGATGAGGGAGGTTGGGGACCCAGGAGTTCGGGGAGGGACCCAGGAGTTCGGGGGGGACCCAGGAGTTCGGGGATGTAGGGGTTGGGGGGGATGAGGGAGGTTGGGGACCCAGGAGTTCGGGGGTATAGGGGTTGGGGGACCCAGGAGTTCGGGGGGGACCCAGGAGTTCGGGGGTGTAGGGGTTGGGGGACCCAGGAGTTCGGGGGGGACCCAGGAGTTCGAGGGTGTAGGGGTTGGGGGACCCAGGAGTTCGGGGGGGGGACCCAGGAGTTCGGGGGTGTAGGGGTTGGGGGGACCCAGGAGTTCGGGGGGGACCCAGGAGTTCGGGGGTGTAGGGGTTGGGGGGACCCAGGAGTTCGGGGGTGTAGGGGTTGGGGGGACCCAGGAGTTCGGGAGGGGACCCAGGAGTTCGGGGAGGGACCCAGGAGTTCAGGAGGGGACCCAGGAGTTCGGGGATATAGGGGTTGGGGGACCCAGGAGTTCGGGGGTGTAGGGGTTGGGGGGACCCAGGAGTTCGGGAGGGGACCCAGGAGTTCGGGGGGGACCCAGGAGTTCGGGAGTATAGGGGTTGAGGGGGGGGATGCGGGACGTTGGGGACCCAGGAGTTCGGGGGTATAGGGGTTGGGGGACCCAGGAGTTCGGGAGGGACCCAGGAGTTCGGGGAGGGACCCAGGAGTTCGGGGGTATAGGGGTTGGGGGAACCCAGGAGTTCGGGGGGGGACCCAGGAGTTCGGGGGTGTAGGGGTTGGGGGACCCAGGAGTTCGGGAGGGACCCAGGAGTTCGGGGAGGGACCCAGGAGTTCGGGGGTATAGGGGTTGGGGGACCCAGGAGTTCGGGGAGGGACCCAGGAGTTCGGGAGGGACCCAGGAGTTCGGGGGTGTAGGGGTTGGGGGGGATGAGGGAGGTTGGGGACCCAGGAGTTCGGGGGGGACCCAGGAGTTCGGGGAGGGACCCAGGAGTTCGGGAGGGACCCAGGAGTTCAGGGGGGACCCAGGAGTTCGGGGGTGTAGGGGTTGGGGGGGATGAGGGAGGTTGGGGACCCAGGAGTTCGGGGGGGACCCAGGAGTTCGGGGAGGGACCCAGGAGTTCGGGAGGGACCCAGGAGTTCAGGGGGGACCCAGGAGTTCAGGGGTATAGGGGTTGGGGGGACCCAGGAGTTCGGGGGGGACCCAGGAGTTTGGGGAGGGACCCAGGAGTTCGGGAGGGACCCAGGAGTTCAGGGGGGACCCAGGAGTTCGGGAGTATAGGGGTTGAGGGGGGGGATGCGGGACGTTGGGGACCCAGGAGTTCGGAGGTATAGGGGTTGGGGGACCCAGGAGTTCGGGGAGGGACCCAGGAGTTCGGGGGGGGACCCAGGAGTTCGGGAGTATAGGGGTTGAGGGGGGGGATGCGGGACGTTGGGGACCCAGGAGTTCGGGGGTATAGGGGTTGGGGGACCCAGGAGTTCGGGGGGGACCCAGGAGTTCGGGGGGGACCCAGGAGTTCAGGGGTATAGGGGTTGGGGGACCCAGGAGTTCGGGGAGGGACCCAGGAGTTCGGGGGGGGACCCAGGAGTTCGGGGGTGTAGGGGTTGGGGGACCCAGGAGTTCGGGGGGGACCCAGGAGTTCGGGGGTATAGGGGTTGGGGGGACCCAGGAGTTCGGGGAGGGACCCAGGAGTTCGGGGGGGACCCAGGAGTTCGGGGAGGGACCCAGGAGTTCGGGGTTATAGGGGTTGGGGGGGGGGATGCGGGACGTTGGGGACCCAGGAGTTCGGGGGTATAGGGGTTGGGGGACCCAGGAGTTCGGGGGGGGGGACCCAGGAGTTCGGGGGTATAGGGGTTGGGGGGACCCAGGAGTTTGGGAGGGACCCAGGAGTTCGGGGGTGTAGGGGTTGGGGGGACCCAGGAGTTTGGGAGGGACCCAGGAGTTCGGGAGGAACCCAGGAGTTCGGGGGTGTGGGGTTTGGGGGGGATGAGGGAGGTTGGGGGGACCCAGGAGTTCGGGGGGGACCCAGGAGTTCGGGGGTATGGGGGTTGGGGGGGGATGAGGGAGGTTGGGGACCCAGGAGTTCGGGAGGGACCCAGGAGTTCGGGAAGGGCACAGGGGTTTGGGGGACCCAGGAGTTCGGGGGGGGACCCCATGCCCACAGGGGCTCAGGTGTCTGGGAGGGGTCCCAGGCGTTCAGGAGGGACCCCGGCGTTCCCCAGGGACCCAGGCGTCCGGGAGGGACCCAGGCGTCCGGGAGGGGACTCAGGAGCTCAGGAGGGACCCAGGCGTCCGGGAGGGACCCAGGAGTTCCCCAGGGACCCAGGAGTCCGGGAGTGACCCAGGAGTCTGGGAGGGGACTCAGGAGCTCAGGAGGGACCCAGGCGTCCGGGAGGGACCCAGGCGTCCGGGAGGGGACTCTGGAGCTCATTAGGGACCCCGGCGTTCCCGAGGGACCCAGGCGTCCGGGAGGGACCCAGGAGTCCGGGAGGGACCCAGGCGTCGGGGAGGGACCCAGGAGTTCCCCAGGGACCCAGGAGTCCGGGAGGGACCCAGGAGTCCGGGAGGGGACTCAGGAGCTCAGGAGGGACCCAGGCGTCCGGGAGGGACCCAGGCGTCCGGGAGGGGACTCTGGAGCTCATTAGGGACCCCGGCGTTCCCGAGGGACCCAGGCGTCCGGGAGGGACCCAGGAGTCCGGGAGGGACCCAGGCGTCCGGGAGGGGACTCAGGAGCTCAGGAGGGACCCAGGCGTCCGGGAGGGACCCAGGCGTCCGGGAGGGACCCCGGCGTTCCCCAGGGACCCAGGCGTCCGGGAGGGACCCAGGCGTCCGGGAGGGACCCCGGCGTCCGGGAGGGACCCCGGCGTTCCCCAGGGACCCAGGCGTCCGGGCGGGACCCAGGCGTCCGGCCGGCTCACACTGCACGTCCAGCGTGGCGTTGGCCGCCCACTCGAGGGTCCCGTTGTCCGCCGTGACGCGGCACGTGACGAGCGCCCCCCCGTGGCGGCGGCGCGGCCGGAAGCGCAGCACGGACCACACGCTGGCCGCTCCGTCCTCGTCGCGGCGCCGCTGCCGGGCGGAACCTTCGAGCAGCTCCTCGGCCCCTTCCCAGCTGAGCCGCGGGCGCCACTCGGGGCAGTTATCGGGGACACGGCACTGCAGTTCCGCCTCTGTGCCCGCCACCAGCTCCGGGGGGACGGACAGGGAGGGGCGCTCTGGGGGGGGGGGAGGGGAGAGAGGGGGGTGAGGGACCCAGGAGTGCCCCAGGGACCCAGGAGTGCCCCAGGGACGGACCCAGGAGTTCTGAGAGGGACCCAGGAGTGCCCCAGGGATCCAGGAGTTCTGAGAGGGACCCAGGAGTGCCCCAGGGACCCGGGAGGGACCCAGGGACCTGGGAGTTCTGAGAGGGACCCGGGAGTGCCCCAGGGACCCAGGAGTGCCCCAGGGACGGACCCAGGAGTGCCCCAGGTACATAGGGGTTCTGAGAGGGACCCAGGAGTGCCCCAGGGACCCGGAAGTTCTGAGAGGGACCCAGGAGTTCTGGGACGGACCCAGGAGTGCCCAGGGACCCGGGAGGGACCCAGGGACGGACCCAGGAGTGCCCCAGGGACGGACCCAGGAGTTCTGGGAGGGACCCAGGAGTGCCCCAGGGTCACAGGAGGGACCCAGGAGTGCCCCAGGGACGGACCCAGGAGTTCTGGGAGGGACCCAGGAGTGCCCCAGGGACCCAGGAGTTCTGAGAGGGACCCAGGAGTGCCCCAGGGACGGACCCAGGAGTTCTGAGAGGGACCCAGGAGTGCCCCAGGGACCCAGGAGTGCCCCAGGGACGGACCCAGGAGTTCTGAGAGGGACCCAGGAGTGCCCCAGGGATCCAGGAGTTCTGAGAGGGACCCAGGAGTGCCCCAGGGACGGACCCAGGAGTTCTGAGAGGGACCCAGGAGTGCCCCAGGGACCCAGGAGTGCCCCAGGGACGGACCCAGGAGTTCTGAGAGGGACCCAGGAGTGCCCCAAGGACCCAGGAGTGCCCCAGGGACACGGGAGTTCTGAGAGGGACCCAGGAGTGCCCCAGGGAGGGACCCAGGAGTCCGGGACGCCATTCCCATAGGGACCCAGGAGTGCCCCAGGGACCGACCCAGGATGGACCCAGGAGTCCGGGAGCCCATCCTGAAAAGGGACCCAGGCGTCCGGGAGCACTAAACCAAAAGGGACCCAGGTGTCCGGGTGACTTCCCAACCCCCGTAAAAAGGGACCCAGGCGTCCGGGAGCCCCAAAATTGGACCCAGGCGTCCGGGACCATCTCCCCAAAAGGGACCCAGGCGTCCGGGACTCTCCCCTCATCTCCCATAAAAAGGGACCCAGGCGTCCGGGTGACTTCTCAACCCCCGTAAAAAGGGACCCAGGCGTCCGGGAGCCCCAAAATTGGACCCAGGTGTCCGGGACTCTCCCCTCCACTCCCATAAAAAGGGACCCAGGCGTCCGGGCGACTTCCCAACCCCCATAAAAAGTGACCCAGGCGTCCGGGTGACTTCCCAACCCCCGTAAAAAGGGACCCAGGCATCCGGGACTCTCCCCTCCACTCCCATAAAAAGGGACCCAGGCGTCCAGGTGACTTCCCAACCCCCATAAAAAGGGACCCAGGCGTCCGGGCCCCCCCAAACTCACCCCACACCTCCAGCTCGGTGTGTTCGGAGAAGCTGAACTGGTTGTAACCCCCCAAATCCCCCCGGAAATAGTATTTCCCGGCCAGCTCGGGGCCGAGCGGCCGCAGCTCCAGGGAGCAGTCGCCCAGCGCCGGGTCCCCCAGCAGGCGCGCGCGCCCCGAGAACGCCTCGTGCACGCGGCCCCCCCGCGAGCGCGCCACCACCGGGGGGTAGTTCTTGGGGTACGGGCTCCCGAAGAACCAGAGGCCGTGGATGCTGGGGGGCCGGAGCTCCTCGGGGAACGAGAAGCGGCAGCGGATGGAGACGCAGGAGCCCGATAGACCCGAGATGGACGGGGGGAGCCAGGCGGCCCACGAGCCCCCGAGGGAGCCTGGAAGGGGAGAGAATGGGGGTCTATGGGGTCTTATAGTGGGGTTTGGGGGTCTAATAGTGGGGTTCCGGGGGTCTATGGGGTCTTATAATGGGGTTTGGAGGAGCTATGGGGCATCATAATGGAGTTCTGGGGGTCTATGGGGTTTTATAATGGAGTTCTGGGGGTCTATGGGGTCTATCAACGGGGTTCTGGGGGTCTATGGGGCATCATAATGGGGTTTGGAGGAGCTATGGGGCATCATAATGGAGTTCTGGGGGTCTATGGGGCATCATAATGGGGTTTGGAGGAGCTATGGGAGATCATAATGGAGTTCTGGGGGTCTATGGGGTCTCACAATGGGGCTCTGGGGGTCTATGGGGAGATGGACGGGGGGAGCCAGGCGGCCCACGAGCCCCCGAGGGAGCCTGGAGGGGGAGAGAATGGGGTGAGAATGGGGGTCTATGGGGTCTTATAGGGGGGTTTGGGGGGTCTATGGGGTCTTATAATGGGGTTCTGGGGGTCTTATAATGGGGCTATGGGGGTCTTATAATGGGGTCTTATAATGGGGTTCTGGGGGTCTATGGGGTCTCATAATGGGGTTATGGGGGTCTATGGGGTCTTATAATGGGGTTCTGGGTGTCTATGGGGTCTTATAATGGGGTTCTGGGGGGTCTATGGGGTCTCATAATGGGGTTCTGGGTGTCTATGGGGTCTTATAATGGGGTTCTGGGGGGTCTATGGGGTCTCATAATGGGGTTCTGGGGGTCTATGGGGTCTTATAATGGGGTTCTGGGCGTCTTATAATGGAGTTTTGGGGGGTCTATGGGGTCTCATAATGGGGTTTGGGGGGTCTATGGGGTCTAATAATGGGGTTCTGGGGGTCTAATAATGGGGTTCTGGGGGTCTAATAATGGGGTCTTATAATGGAGTTTTGGGGGTCTATGGGGTCTAGTAATGGGGGTTTGTGGGGTCTATTGGGTGTAATAAAGGGGGTTTTGGGGTCTATGGGGTCTCATAATGGGGTTTGGAGGAGCTATGGGCTCTAATAATGGGGATATGGGGGCTCTAATAATGGGGTTCTGGGGGTCTATGGGGTCTCATAGTGGGGTTCTGGGGGTCTATGGGGTCTTATAATGGGGTTTGGAGGAGCTATGGGGCATCATAATGGAGTTCTGGGGGTCTATGGGGTCTTATAATGGGGTTTGGAGGAGCTATGGGGTCTTATAACGGGGTTTGGAGGAGCTATGGGGCATCATAATGGAGTTCTGGGGGTCTATGGGGTCTTATAATGGGGTTCTGGGGGTCTAATAATGGGGTTATGGGGGTCTATGGGGTCTTATAATGGAGTTTTGGGGGCCTATGGGGTCTAATAATGGGGTTCTGGGGGTCTATGGGGTTTAATAATGGGGTTATGGGAGTCTATGCGGTCTTATAATGGGGTTTGGGGATCTAATAATGGGGTTCTGGGGCTATGGGGTCTTATAATGGAGTTTTGGGGGTCTATGGGGTCTTATAATGGGGCTCTGGGGGTCTATGGGGAGATGGACGGGGGGAGCCAGGCGGCCCACGAGCCCCCGAGGGAGCCTGGAGGGGGAGAGAATGGGGTGAGAATGGGGGTCTATGGGGTCTTATAGGGGGGTTTGGGGGTCTATGGGGTCTTATAATGGGGTTCTGGGGGTCTATGGGATCTAATAATGGGGTTCTGGGGCTCTATGGGGCATCATAATGGGGTTTGGAGGAGCTATGGGGCATCATAAAGGGGTTCTGGGGGTCTATGGGGTCTAATAATGGGGTTCTGGGGGTCTATGGGGTCTTATAGCAGGGTTCTGGGGGTCTAATAATGGGGTTCTGGGGCTCTATGGGGTCTAATAATGGGGTTCTGGGGGTCTATGGGGTCTTATAATGGGGTTCTGGGGGGTCTATGGGGTCTTATAATGGGGTTCTGGGGGGTCTATGGGGTCTTATAATGGGGTTCTGGGGGTCTATGGGGTCTTATAATGGGGTTCGGGGGGGTCTATGGGGTCTTATAATGGGGTTCTGGGTGTCTATGGGGTCTCGTAATGGGGTTCTGGGGGTCTATGGGGTCTTATAATGGGGTTCTGGGGGTCTATGGGGTCTCATAATGGGGTTCTGGGGTCTATGGGGTCTCATAGTGGGGTTCTGGGGGGTCTATGGGGTCTCATAGTGGGGTTCTGGGGGGTCTATGGGGTCTCATAGTGGGGTTCTGGGGGTCTATGGGGTCTCATAATGGGGTTCTGGGGGTCTATGGGGTCTCATAATGGGGTTATGGGAGTCTATGGGGTCTTATAATGGGGTTCTGGGTGTCTATGGGGTCTTATAATGGGGTTCTGGGGGGTCTATGGGGTCTCATAGTGGGGTTCTGGGGGTCTATGGGGTCTCATAATGGGGTTCTGGGGGGTCTATGGGGTCTCATAGTGGGGTTCTGGGGGTCTATGGGGTCTCATAATGGGGTTCTGGGGGTCTATGGGGTCTCATAATGGGGTTATGGGGGTCTATGGGGTCTTATAATGGGGTTCTGGGTGTCTATAGGGTCTTATAATGGGGTTCTGGGGGGTCTATGGGGTCTCATAGTGGGGTTCTGGGGGGTCTATGGGGTCTCATAGTGGGGTTCTGGGGGGTCTATGGGGTCTCATAATGGGGTTCTGGGGGTCTATGGGGTCTTATATTGGGGTTCTGGGGGGTCTATGGGGTCTTATAATGGGGTTCTGGGGGTCTATGGGGTCTCATAATGGGGTTCTGGGTGTCTATGGGGTCTCATAGTGGGGTTCTGGGGGGTCTATGGGGTCTCATAGTGGGGTTCTGGGGGGTCTATGGGGTCTCATAGTGGGGTTCTGGGGGTCTATGGGGCATCATAATGGGGTTTGGAGGAGCTATGGGGCATCAGAATGGAGTTCTGGGGGTCTATGGGGTCTTATAATGGGGTTCTGGGGGTCTATGGGGTCTTATAATGGGGTTCTGGGGGTCTATGGGGTCTTATAGTGGGGTTTGGTGGTCTAATAGTGGGGTTCCGGGGGTCTATGGGGTCTTATAATGGGGTTCTGGGGGTCTATGGGGTCTTATAATGGGGTTCTGGGGGTCTATGGGGTCTTATAATGGGGTTCTGGGGGTCTATGGGGTCTTATAGTGGGGTTCCGGGGGTCTATGGGGTCTTATAATGGGGTTCTGGGGGTCTATGGGGTCTTATAATGGGGTTCTGGGGGTCTATGGGGTCTTATAGTGGGGTTCCGGGGGTCTATGGGGTCTTATAATGGGGTTATGGGGGTCTATGGGGTCTTATAATGGGGTTCCGGGGGTCTATGGGGTCTCATAATGGGGATATGGGGGGTCTATGGGGCCCAGTACAGCCCAGTATAACCTAGCTCCCTCCCAGTCCCCCCAGTTCCATCCCAGTCCCATCCCAGTTCCCTCCCAGTCCCTCCCAGTTCCATCCCAGTTCCCTCCCAGTTCCCTCCTAGTCCATCCCAGTCCCCTCCCAGTCCCCTCCCAGTCCCCTCCCAGTCCCCTCCCAGTCCCATCCCAGTCCCCTCCCAGTCCCCTCCCAGTCCCTCCCAGTACCTGGGGGCAGCGTCACCAGCAGCACCAAACTGGGGAGGGCAGCGACCAGTGGGGCCATAGCGGGACTGGGGGGACACCAGTGACACCAGTATGGCACCAGTATGATACCAGTGACCCCTCCCAGTATCACCAGTATGACACCAGTATCACCAGTGTGACACCAGTATCACCAGTGTGACACCAGTATGATACCAGTGACCCCTCCCAGTATCACCAGTATGACACCAGTATCACCAGTATGACACCAGTGTCACCAGTGACCCCTTCCCAGTATCACCAGTATGACACCAGTATCACCAGTATGACACCAGTATCACCAGTGACCCCTCCCAGTATCACCAGTGTGACACCAGTATCACCAGTATGACACCAGTATGATACCAGTGACCCCTCCCAGTATCACCAGTATGACACCAGTGACACCAGTATGGCACCAGTATGATACCCGTGACCCCTCCCAGTATCACCAGTATGACACCAGTATGATACCAGTGACCCCTCCCAGTACCACCAGTGTGACACCAGTGACCCCTCTCAGTGTTACCAGTATGACCAGTGTCCCCATTGTCCCCTCCCAGTACGTCCCAGTATCTCGCAGTGACCCCCAGTGTCCCCTCCCAGTATCTCGTATGTTCCCTCCCAGTATAACCAGTGTCCCCAAGTCTCCCCAGTGTCCCCTCCCAGTATAGCCAGTGACCCCAGTGTCCCCTCCCAGTATAACCAGTATCCCCAGTGTCCCCTCCCAGTATCCCCCAGTGTCCCCATTGTCCCTGCCCAGTGTCCCAAATGTTCCCTCCCAGTATCCCCCAGTGTCCCCTCCCAGTATCCCCCAGTGTCCCCTCCCAGTATCCCCCAGTGTCCCCAGTGACCCCTCCCAGTATCCCCCAGTGTCCCCCAGTGCCCCCTCCCAATATAACCAGTATCCCCAGTGTCCCCTCCCAGTATAACCAGTGTCCCCCAGTGTCCCCTCCCAGTATAACCAGTGTCCCCCAGTGTCCCCTTGCAGTGACCCCCAGTGTCCCCAGTATTCCCTCCAGTATAACCAGTGTCCCCAGTGTCCCCTCCAAGTGTCCCCTCCCAGTATAACCAGTATCCCCAGTGTCCCCTCCCAGTATCACCAGTGTCCCCCAGTGTCCCCTCCCAGTATAACCAGTGTCCCCTCCCAGTATAACCAGTGTCCCCAGTGTCCCCTCCCAGTATCCCCCAGTGACCCCCAGTGTCCCCTCCCAGTATAACCAGTGACCCCCAGTGTCCCCTCCCAGTATAACCAGTATCCCCAGTGTCCCCTCCCAGTATCCCCCCGTGTCCCCTCCCAGTATAACCAGTGACCCCCAGTGTCCCCTCCCAGTATAACCAGTGTCCCCCAGTGTCCCCTCCCAGTGTCCCCCAGTGTCCCCATTGTCCCCGCCCAGTATTCCCAGTACGTCCCAGTGTCCACTGTCCCCATTGTCCCAACCGGCCCCATTGTCCCCTGTCCCCCCTCCCCCCGTCACTGTCCCCCCATTGTCCCCATTGTCCCCAGTGCCTGACGGTCCCAGGCGGTGACAAGTGACACCAGCCCGAGCGGCCCCGCCCCCCCGGACGCCTGGGTCCCTCCCGGACGCCTGGGTCCCCCCCTGAACTCCTGGTCTCTGGGGCACTCCTGGGTCCCTCCCGAGAGCCTGGGTCCCGAATGCCTGGGTCCTCCCCTGAACTCCCGGATCCTTTGGGGCACTCCTGGGTCCCCCTTCCCGAACGCCTGGGTCCCCTTCCTGAACGCCTGGGTCCCCCCCCGGACCCCTGGTCCCTGGGGCACTCCTGGGTCCCTGGGGCACTCCTGGGTCCCCGCCCCAGAGTCCTGGGTCACTCCTGCACTCCTGGGTCCCCCGAACTCCTGGGTCCTCCCCACCCCGGACTCCTGGGTCCCTTGGGGCACTCCTGGGTCCCTCCCCGAACTCCTGGGTCCCCCCCACGCTGCCATCAGACACATTCCTGACGCGCCGGTGTCACCCCCACGGTCCCCAGGGGACAAAGGGACCCTCTGTGTATCCCCCACCCCCGGATGCCTGGGTCCCTCCCGAACTCCTGGGTCCCCACCCGGATGCCTGGGTCCCTCCCGGACGCCTGGGTCCCTGTGGAGCCTGGTGGTGCCACCAAGGCCACAAGGGGACATTTGTCCCCAAGACAGAGTGACGTCACCTCCCCCCACAAGGGGAAGGTGGGGGGGGGGGACACACGACACCCGGACACCTGGGTCCCCTGGGCCACCCCTGAGGGACCCAGGCGTCCGGGGGGACCCAGGAATGCCCCAGGGACCCAGGAGTCCGGGAGGGACCCAGGAGTCCGGGAGGGACCCAGGAGTCCGGGAGGGAAACCCAAATAGGGGACCCAGGCATCCGGGAGGGACCCAGGAGTTCTGAGGGTCCCAGGAGTCCGGGAGGAACCCAGGAGTCCGAGGAGGACCCAGGCATCCGGGAGGGGACCCAGGAGTTTCAAGGGACCCAGGCGTCCGGAGGACCCCCTTCTCCATCCCCCTACTTACCAGTATGAGTTGGGTGCCCCAAGGAGGGACCCAGGCGTCCGGGGAAGGGACCCAGGCGTCCGAGTGTGAGGGTGGGGGGGGAAAAAGGCCGGGATTATGTACTGGGCTGGGGGGGGGGGAGGGGGGAAAGGGCAGGGCCACCCGGACGCCTGGGTCCCCCCCCACTCCCCGGACGCCTGGGTCCTTGGGAGACACAATAGGCTCTAATGGCACCTTGTGGCTGGGACGCCTGGGTCCCTCTAGAACTCCTGGGTCCCTCCTGAACTCCTGGGTGCCCCCCGAACTCCTGGGTGCCCTCTTGGACCCCTGGGTCTCCCCCGAACTCCTGGGTCCCTTCTTGGACTCCTGGGTCCCCCCACCACCCTTGGGCTCAATTGGCGTCAAGTGGGACCCCGAACACCTGGATCCTTAAGCCCCAACAGATGCCTCACCGGGGGGGGGGCAGCAAAACGCGCCCCCTCCCCCACCACCCCTCCCCCCCCCCGTTCTCCAAGGGGGGGGTCAGTGGGGTCAGCGGGGGCTCAACGACCCCCCCATAAAAACCCCAGCGCGATTTGAACCCGATTTCGCCGGTTTTTCCCCCAAAATCCCTCCCCGTCCCCCCCCCCGGCGCCGCCTCGATGGTTCCGCCCGCACCTGCCCGCGGGGGGCGTGGCTGAGCACGCGGTGGGCGGGGAGAAGGGCGGGGCCGCGGCAGTGCAGGTGAATGGGAGGGGGCGTGGTTAGAGGCGGAAGTGGGCGGGGCCAGGGGCCCACACCTGCCATGGCCGCCGTGGCGCGCTGCTGGCGCTGCTGGGTGCGCCCGGGGTTCATTAACGCGTTAATTAGGGGGTTAATTAAGGGGCTGGGGGGGTTAATTAAGGGGCTGGGGGGGTTAATTAAGGCGTTGGGGGGTTAATTAGGGCGGTAATTGGGGGGTTGGGGGTAATTAAGGGGGAATTAAAGGGGTTTTTGGGGGGCGAGAGGGGAATTGTGGGGGTAATTAACGGGGGTAATTAACGGTCTTGAGGTAATTAAGGGGGTAATTAGGGGACCCAGGAGTTCGGGAGGGACCCAGGAGTTCGGGAGGGACCCAGGAGTTCGGGAGCGACCCAGGAGTCCAGGAGGGACCTGGGAGGTCGGGAGGGACCCAGGAGTCCAGAAAGGACCCAGGAATGCCCCAGAGGACCCAGGAGTTTGGGAGGGACCCAGGAATGCCCCAAGGGACCCAGGAGTTCAGGGAGGGACCCAGGAGTTTGGGAGGGACCCAGGAATGCCCCAAGGGACCCAGGAGTTCAGGGAGGGACCCAGGAGTTTGGGAGGGACCCAGGAATGCCCCAAGGGACCCAGGAGTTCAGGGAGGGACCCCAGGAGTTTAGGAGTAGACCCAGGTGTTTGGGAGGGACCCAGGCATCCGGGAGGGACCCAAGAATGCCCCAGGGGACCCAGGAGTTCGGGAGCGACCCAGGAGTTCGGGAGCGACCCAGGAGTCCGGGAGGGACCCAGGAGTCCGGAAAGGACCCAGGAATGCCCCAGAGGACCCAGGAGTCTGGGAAGGACCCAGGAATGCCCCAAGGGACCCAGGAGTTCAGGGAGGGACCCCAGGAGTTTAGGAGTGGTCCCAGGTGTTTGGGGTGGACCCAGGCGTCCGGTAGGGACCCAAGAATGCCCCAGGGGACCCAGGAGTTTGGGAAGGACCCAGGAGTTTGGGAAGGACCCAGGAATGCCCCAAGGGACCCAAGAATGCCCCAAGGGACCCAGGAGTTTGGGAGGGACCCAAGAGTCTGGGAAGGACCCAGGAGTGCCCCAAGGGACCCAGGAGTTCAGGGAGGGACCCCAGGAGTTTAGGAGTAGACCCAGGTGTTTGGGAGGGACCCAGGCATCCGGGAGGGACCCAAGAATGCCCCAGGGGACCCAGGAGTTTGGGAGGGACCCAGGAGTTTGGGAGGGACCCAAGAGTCTGGGAAGGACCCAGGAGTGCCCCAAGGGACCCAGGAGTTCAGGGAGGGACCCAGGAGTTTAGGAGTAGACCCAGGTGTTTGGGAGGGACCCAGGCGTCCGGGAGGGACCCAGGAGTGCCCCTGAGCTCGGTGTCCGTCTGTCCGCAGCGCCCGTGGCCGCCATCCCGGTGACCGTCCCGCAGTCGCGTTACGTGGCGCTGCTGTTCCAGCCCGTCCTGCTCCGCTGTCACTTCCCCCCGGTGTCACCCGACGTGCCCCCCCCCCATCGTCACCTGGAAGTTCAAGTCCGTCTGTCCCCAACGCGGGGACAACGGGGACGTCGGGGACGGGGACAACGGCGACTGTCCCCAGCGCACCGTGCGCATCGTGGCCACCAAACAGGGGGACACGGTGACGCTGGGGGACGCCTACAGGGGACGGGGCGTCACCATACAAGGAGGTGACATTGGGGACATTGGGGGCGATGGGGACATTGGGGGCAATGGGGACATTGGGGACAATGGGGACATTGGGGGTGATGGGGACAATGGGGTCAATGGGGACAGTGGGGACATTTGGGACATTGGGGTCAATGGGGACATTGGGGGCACTGGAGTCAATGGGGACATTGGGGTCAATGGGGACAATGGGGACATTGGGGTCAATGGGGACAATGGGGACATTGGGGGCGATGGGGACATTGGGGTCAATGGGGACAGTGGGGGACATTTGGGACAATGGGGTCAATGGGGACATTGGGGTCAATGGGGACACTGGGGGCGATGGGGACGTTGGGGTCAATGGGGACGTTGGGGTCAATGGGGACATTGGGGACATTGGGGGCGATGGGGACAGTGGGGACATTTGGGACACTGGGGTCAATGGGGACATTGGGGGCAATGGGGACATTGGGGTCGATGGGGACAATGGGGACATTCAATGGGGACATTTGGGACAATGGGGACATTGGGGTCAATGGGGACAATGGGGACATTGGGGTCAATGGGGACATTGGGGGCATTGGAGTCAATGGGGACATTGGGGTCAATGGGGACAGTGGGGACAATGGGGACATTGGGGACAATGGGGACATTGGGGACAATGGGGACATTGGGGTCAATGGGGACATTGGGGGTGATGGGGGCGATGGGGACAATGGGGGCAATGGGGACAGTGGGGACATTTGGGACATTGGGGACAATGGGGACATTGGGGTCAATGGGGGCGATGGGGACATTGGGGACATTGGGGGCGATGGGGACAATGGGGATGTTGGGGATATCAAGAGGATATTGGGGAGGGACCCAGGAGTTCGGGCTGGATCCAAATAGGGGACCCAGGAGTTTGGGAAGGACCCAGGAATGCCCCAAGGGACTAAGGAGTTCAGGAGGGACCCAGGAATGCCCCAAGGGACCCAGGAGTTTGGGATGGACCCAGGAGTTGGGGTGGACCCAGGAGTTGGGGAGGGACCCAGGAATGCCCCAAGGGACTAAGGAGTTCAGGAGGGACCCAGGAGTTCGGGATGGACCCAAATAGGGGACCCAGGAGTTCGGGAGGGACCCAGGAGTTTAGGAGGGACCCAGGAGTGCCCCAAGGGACCCAGAAGTTTAGGAGGGACCCAGGAGTGCCCCAATGGAGTAATTAGTTTGGGAGGAACCCAGGCATCGGGGAGGGGACCCAGGCGTCCGGGGCAGGGCGGGGGGGTGATGACCCGGTGGGAGGGGCCAGCGGAGGGGTCAGAGGTGAAAGGTCGGAGGTCGCAGGTGCTGACCTGAGCCTGGGGGCGGCCGCGTGGGGGGACAGCGGCACCTACGTGTGCACGGTGACATCGACCGGGGACCTGAGCGGGGACAACGAGGGACACACCGACCTGCTGGTGCTGGGTGAGGGGGGCACTGGGGGCACTGGGAGGGACTGGGAGGTCAATGGGAGGGACTGGAAGTGATTGGGAGGGACTGGGAGGTCAATGGGAGGGACTGGAAGTGACTGGGAGGGACTGGGATGGGACTGGGAGGTCAATGGGATGGAATGGGAGGGACTGGGAGGTCAATGGGAGCGACTGGAAGTGACTGGGAGGGACTGGGATGGGACTGGGAGGTCAATGGGAGGGACTGGGAGGGACTGGGAGGTCAATGGGAGCGACTGGAAGTGACTGGGAGGTCAATGGGATGGACTGGGAGGTCAATGGGAGAGACTGGGAGGTCAATGGGATGGACTGGGAGGGACTGGGAGGTCAATGGGAGCGACTGGAATTGACTGGGAGGTCAATGGGATGGACTGGGGGGTCAATGGGATGGACTGGGAGGTCAATGGGAGAGACTGGGAGGTCAATGGGATGGACTGGGAGGGACTGGAAAGTCAATGGGAGGGACTGGAACTGACTGGGAGGGACTGGGATGGGACTGGGAGGTCAATGGGAGTGACTGGAAGTGACTGGGAGGTCAATGGGATGGACTGGGAGGTCAATGGGAGAGACTGGGAGGTCAATGGGATGGACTGGGAGGGACTGGAAAGTCAATGGGAGGGACTGGAACTGACTGGGAGGGACTGGGATGGGACTGGGAGGTCAATGGGAGGGACTGGGAGGTCAATGGGATGGACTGGGAGGGACTGGGAGGTCAATGGGAGCGACTGGAAGTGACTGGGAGGTCAATGGGATGGACTGGGAGGTCAATGGGAGAGACTGGGAGGTCAATGGGATGGACTGGGAGGGACTGGAAAGTCAATGGGAGGGACTGGAACTGACTGGGAGGGACTGGGATGGGACTGGGGGGTCAATGGGATGGACAGGGAGGTCAATGGGAGCGACTGGAAGTAACTGGGAGGTCAATGGGATGGACTGGAAGTGACTGGGAGGTCAATGGGATGGACTGGGAGGGACTGGGAGGTCAATGGAAGAGACTGGGAGGTCAATGGGATGGACTGGAAGTGACTGGGAGGTCAATGGGATGGACTGGGAGGGACTGGGAGGTCAATGGGATGAACTGGGTGGGACTGGGAGGTCATTGGGATGGACTGGAAGAGACTGGGAGGCCAATGGAAGAGACTGGGAGGTCAATGGGATGGACTGGAAGAGACTGGGAGGTCAATGGAAGAGACTGGGAGGTCAATGGGAGGGACTGGGAGGTCAATGGGATGGACTGGGAGGTACTGGGAGGTCAATTGAAGAGACTGGAAGGTCAATGGGATGGACTGGAAGAGACTGGGAGGTCAATGGGATGGACTGGGAGAGACTGGGAGGTCAATGGGAGGGACTGGGAGGGACTGGGAACAAGGGACAGGGGGAATCACATGCCCCCGAACTCCTGGGTCCCCCCCCGGACGCCTGGGTCCATACCAGACTCCTGGGTCCCTCCCGAACTCCTGGGTCCCCCCCCAGATGCCAGGGTCCCCTCCCGAACGCCTGGGTCCCCTCCCGAACTCCTGGGTCCCCTCCCGAACTCCTGGGTCCCTCCCGAACGCCTGGGTCCCCCCCGGACGCCTGGGTCCCCTGACCTCCCCCCTTCCCATGTCACTTCTGTCCCCTCAGCGTCACTCTGGGGGGTCACTGACCTCTTGCTGGGACTGCCAGGTAGGGGACCCAGGCATCCGGGAGGGGACCCAAATAGGGGACCCAGGCGTCCGGGTGGGGGGACCCAGGCGTCCGGGAAAGAGACCATAGAGAGGGAACCTAGGCGTCTGGGTGGGGGGACCCAGGCATTCGGGTGGGGGGACCCGTGCATCTGGAAGGGGACCCAGGCGTCCGAGTGGGGGCACCCATGCATCTGGAAGGGGACCCAGGCGTCCGGGTGGGGGCACCCATGCA
>NW_027043239.1:0-24504 GCF_036013475.1 Columba livia
AGAAAGGAGCACCTTGGTCCCAAACAACCAATCCCAGCAAGACAGAGCAAAAAGGCCCAAGGGCCAACTGCAAAATGTCAGAACAGCAAAAAACTCACTCAAAACTCCCAACAGAACGCAACTTCCAAACTAAACTAACCAAAGTACCTGGCAGATCTGAACTAACGGAAGTAACCAGCCAGAAATGTCAGCTCCAGCTTTATACTGAGCATGACTCTAATTGTAGGTGTGGGAATATAAGGGAAGATTGGCAAGAAGGAGATTTGTAAATACGCTTAAGTGACTGTACCCAGAGTTTAGAAAACACAAATCACACTAATTTAGGTTTAGCCTTGTGTGCTTCCCAAGTTGAACCTCTGTCTTTATAGAACATAGACTTGTGAAATCTTAAAGGCACCTCCTCAAACATCCTTGAAATTCCTGTTCTACTCAATGACAGGAAGAAGTGCCAGGGGAGGGTCAGGATGGACATGAGGAAAAGGTTCTTCACGCAGAGGTGCTGGACACTGAACAGGCTCCCCAGGGAGGTGTCACGGCCCCAACCTGACAGTGTTCAACAAGAGACTGGACAATGTCCTCAGACACATGGGGTGACCTGTGGGGTGTCCTGTGCAGGGACAGGAGTTGGACTCCATGATCCTTGTGGGTCCTTCCAACTCAGGACATTCTAAGATTCTATGAAACACTAGGTCAAAAGTCCATGTTTTCATTGTACAGATGAGATGTAAACACACAGCTCAGGGCTCTTCCTGGGACCGTGGGATGTGGGTGTGCAAGGCCCAGGGAAGGACAACACTGGGACAACAACTTCCAGCTTCCCCATGGGCTGCAAGGAGGCACCGAGGCCCCAGTGCCATGAGGACAACATGTCTTCTCCTGGGCCTTAGTGGCAGAGACAACTGCCCTGGCCAAGGGGACAGAGACCTGGGTTCTGTGGGTCCCTTCCAGCCTTACAGCGCCCTTTGCCATCTCCACCTCAGGCTGTTCTACACGGTGCTACCCCTGCCCCTCTTTCCCTGCAGGCTGCAGACACCCATCTCGCTTCCCCACCTGCTCTCACCCCAGCATTTCTGCACCTTCACTGCTGTGTCTGCACCCTCACTGGCTGCTCTTTGGCACACAAACCATGGGCTGATCCAGCTCCCTCTGGGTCACCTCTTGCCCCACAGCACTGCTCTTACAGTGACATTTTTTCCTCATGATAACCAGTCTCCACTTCCCCATCTGCACTTGGTGGCTTTGGTTTTTCTTTGCTGCTTTTTCCCACTACTTGAGAAAGCTTCACCACCTCAGAAACTGCCCATCAAGCAGAGATCCCAACCTGTTACTCTTCTAGTTGTCTTGCAGTTGACCAGAGAGAAGTAATCTCACCATGATTTCCTAAATCCCATGAGTGCTGCTGGCCTTTCAGCTTCTCTGACACACACGACCATGTCCCTGCTGCTGTCCCATCATGTTCTCAGGTGGGATGGATGTGACAACCTGTCTCCAAGATCTCTTCCTGGGTAGGATCTGTCATACTTAGACTGAGGTTCTTTCCCAACCATGTCCCTGCTGCTGGGTTGTCACCTCCAGAGACAGAACTGACCTCACTGTCCCCTTCACAGCCACAGGATTCTGACTGGGTTATGAGTGTCTGAGACACAAGTGAACTCATAATACCATAACTATCCATCACCTTTTTTATGGCCCAGGACCCGATCAGATAAAAGTATACTTGTTTTATCAAATTTATCAAATATATTCCCGACTAGAGATTTGAGTTGAAAAACACTCTTCAGAGGAACTACTGTATTTTTGTTGACAAAATTTAGAACTCCTTTTCTGTCTTTTATTCTTTTTATTCTTCCTCTGCCTAATCTGCCTTCAAAATCCTCTCCAAGGGAAAGGTTCATTGAATCGCAGAATAACTTCAGGTTTGAAGAGAGCCCTTGTCTCACTTGTCTCACTGTTCTGCTCCAGGCAGGGTGAACCAGGCGAGGTTGTTCAAGGGTTCCTCACAACTATGCATCATCCACAGAGAAGCTGAAAGTGCACTCGTCACATCATACAGAGGGACAATAAAGACGGTTAACAGTGTTGGTCCAAGTGCTGGTCACTGAGGGATGCTACTAGTAACTGGCTGCACAGAGGGCTTTGTACCGCTGATGACATTTGGCTTGATTGTCCAGCCACTTCCCACCCAGCTTCCAATTCTCCAGCCCAGAGATCACTGATCTGGCTACTAGGACACCAAGGAACACCATGTCTGTGACCCTGCAAAATTCTGGGTATGGCGGCAGGTTGACCAGCCATTAATTCTCCTTCATGCTTTTCATGCAGATGGGTTTGATATCTGCCTTTTCCAAAGACCTCGGAAACCCTTTTACCACTTTGTCTTACTTTTGAGAGCACAACCCAGAATCACAGGCAAGGGTGACAGCAGACAGGAGCACTTGCAATGAGCCTGTCCCAGCAGCTGAGATGAATCTCACTGGGACACTGAGGTTTGTTCCTGGAGTCACACACAGAAATGCCAGGGTTCTATCAGGCATCCATATCTGAGTTGGTCTCAGGACTCCTTGTGCACCCAGGGATGCTCAGAGACAGAATCTGTCCCTTTTACACACAGAGGCAGAAGTCACATTGTCCCTCTGGCCTCCCGTTGCCACTCCAAAGGGGTGGGAGACACCTCAGCTATGGTGAGTCACCCTGCTCTGCACTAATCTGAGATGTCCGACGTCATGAGGAATGGACACGGGGAGCTCAATTAAGGAAGCACAACCCAGTGCTGCATTCAGGCAGTTTCCCGTGGGGTGTTACTTCCAACAGGAAGTGACCTCAGGACCTTGTGTGTGCCACAGGTCTTCATGGAACCCCAAGGAACAGTTGATGGTGTTTGTGCTCACTCGTGTTCATGTCACACAGTATCACAGTATGTTTGGGATTGGAAGGAACCTCATAAGATCATCTAGTCCAATCACCCTGCTGGAGCAGGAACGCCCAGGTGAGGTTGCACAGGAGCATGTCCAGGTGGGTTTTGAATGTCTGCAGAGAAGGAGACTCCACACCCCCCTGGGCAGCCTGGGCCAGGCTCTGGCACCCTCACTGAGAAGAAGTTTTTTCTCAAATTTAAGTGGAACCTCTTGTGTTCCAGCTTGATCCCATTACCCCTTGTCCTATCATTGCTTGACACCGAGAAGAGCCTGGCTCCATCCTTGTGGCACTCACCCTTTATATATTTATATAACATTAATAAGGTCATCCCTCAGTCTCCTCTTCTCCAAACTAAAAGAGACCCAGCTCCCTCAGCCTTTCTTCATAAGGGAGGTGCTCCACTCCCTTAATCTTCTTTGTTGCCCTACGCTGGACCCTCTCCAGCAGTTCCCTGTCCTTCTGGAACTGAGGGACCCAGAACTGGACTCAGTATTCCAGATGGGGTATCACCAGGGCGTAGTAGAGGGGAAGGAGGACCTCTCTGACCTACTGACCACTCCCCTTGTAATACACCCCAGGATGCCATTGGCCTTCCTGGCCACAAGGGCCCAGTGCTGGCTCATGGTCATGTCACCTCACATACATGATGTGCGTGCTCACATCTCATCTGTACAAAGCAAACCCAGACTGCTGAACTACTCATTCATTGTCCATCCATGGAGGGAAGAACAACCTCTGTGGGTGAGAGGCCAGTGCTGGAAATGGTGGTTGTGAGGGGCCCGTCCATGACGATGCCCTGGGGCAGATTCTGTGGGGTGTCCAGTGCACAGGGGCACAGCCCAGCCCCTGCTCTGCTGGTCCTGCAGGTCTCTGGCAGGAGCCTGGCTGTGAGAGGACACTGCTGGGTGCCAGCCCTGCAGACACACACTGTTCAGCTGTACACTGGTGTTTAATCTGTGGGTGACTTTTGTAGGAATATGCTTGAGAGAAACTTTGCAAGAAGATATAAACCATCATGCCCTGCCCATAGGAGATCACCTTTCTATCTGGAAAGGCTGTTCTGAGTCCAGCTCTGTCACAGCAGTGCCCATTGCCTGTCCCTGCCTGCGCTCACAGCACTGACACACAGCAGGACGGTGACCAAGCTGCCAGAGCACTCAGGCCTTGCACCAACACCAGGGATGAGAAGGAGAGTGTGGGAGTGGAACCAGAACAGCTCTGGAAGAACAAGCGCTGCTGCTCCCTGGCAGGGCTGCCAGGATGGACTCTTTTCCCTTCCACCCATGTACACAGGAACTGTCCCTGCAACTCCAAAAGGCCTTTATTTTGTTTAAATATACACAGATCAAGGCTCGTCATTTACACAACCAGTGGTTATAAAATAAAGGCAGACAGTGATTTAGAAAGGGGATGACAACATTATCACAACAAAACCAATGTCAATAACAACAGAAAACAGAGATGAGAGGCAGAACCTGTAACTAGTCACATTAAAACTGCTAAGTAGAAGCAGATGGGCAATTTATTGCTTCAGGAAACACTAAGATACGAGTTTCCACAGAGCATCCTTGAGCTCCTGGTTCCTCATGCTGTAGATGAGGGGGTTCACTGCTGGAGGCACCACTGAGTACAGAACAGACACCACCAGATCCAGGGATGGGGAGGATATGGAGGGGGGCTTCAGGTAGGCAAACATGGCAGTGCTGAGGAACAGGGAGACCACGGCCAGGTGAGGGAGGCAGGTGGAAAAGGCTTTGTGCCGTCCCTGCTCAGAGGGGATCCTCAGCACGGCCCTGAAGATCTGCACATAGGACACCACAATGAACACAAAACACCCAAATACTACCGAGAAACTTATCACAATAAGGCGAATCTCCCTGAGGTAGGAGTGTGAGCAGGAGAGCTTGAGGATCTGGGGGATTTCACAGAAGAACTGGCCCAGGACATTGCCCTTGCACAGGGGCAGTGAAAATGTATTGGCCGTGTGCAGCAGAGCACTGAGAAACCCAGTGGCCCAGGCAGCTGCTGCCATGTGGACACAAGCTCTGCTGCCCAGGAGGGTCCCGTAGTGCAGGGGTTTGCAGATGGCAATGTAGCGGTCGTAAGACATGACTGTGAGCATAGAATACTCTGCTGTGATCAAGAAGGCAAATGAAAAGAGCTGTGCAGCACATCCTGTGTAGGAGATGGCCCTGGTGTCCCAGAGGGAATTCACCATGGATTTGGGGACAGTGGTGGAGATGCAGCCCAGGTCCAGAAGGGCGAGGTTGAGCAGGAAGAAGTACATGGGGGTGTGGAGGTGCTGGTCCCAGGCTATGGTGGTGATGATGAGGCCGTTGCCCAGGAGGGCAGCCAGGTAGATGCCCAGGAAGAGCCAGAAGTGCAAGAGCTGCAGCTCCCGTGTGTCTGTGAACGGCAGGAGGAGGAACTGGGTGATGGAGCTGCTGTTGGACGTTTGCATCCTCGGACAGGAGGCACTGTCATAGGAGGAAACACTGTTACATGTTAGGTGAGACTTTTTCAAGTACAATGAAAACTATTTTCCAAAGACGCTCCACCTATCACAGACAGAGACTCTTCTTTTTACAGGGCGTATTCCTTCAGCTCCGTGGCCGGAGCCTTGTTTGATGCCTCTGCCTGCGGGCTCTTCATAAATCAATCTGCCTCTACAGAACTGAGCAGGGACAGGGATCAGTCCTGGTGTTCAGCTTTCTAAGGTGAAACCACTTGTAATGCAGAAAGGCCTGTCAGCATCTGCACTGCCAATGCTATGGGATGGGAAGTGTCCAGGCAGTTTAAGAGTTCTATGTTTTTTACATTTGCTCCCCATTTCCCCTGTTGAGTGTTCTTGTGTTTCTTTCTGCTGCACTCAGGGAGAACAGAGCGAGTCCTGCGAGACCAGAGGGTGCCTGTGGGTCAGTGCAGAGTGAGGGCAGCTGCTCTGTCCCTCTGTCTTGCTCCAGCTGCCCTGGGCTGGCACCTTTCTGAGATGGGGGCTGATCACACTCCCATGTTACCCTGAAAAGCCACCAGGCACTGCTGAGAGCAGAGGGATCCACCTCAGACCATGACAGGTCTCACCCTTTCCTAAGGTCTCAACGTTTAGACCAGGACACACACAGCTCATTCCCCAGCCCCACAGATTGCATTGCCCACAGCCCACAGGTCAGAGCAAAGCTGGGACACGTGTGCCCATGGACACAGCTGCAGGAAAGGACCCACAAGATCAGGCTGTGACTCTGCAGCTGAAACTGCCATCCCCAGAGAGCCTGACAGCAAGAACAAGATCCCAACAGCAGTGACCCAGAGCAGGGGAGCAAGAAGGAAAATGCGGTGAGGGTGGGTGTGAGAGAGGCCAGGGCAGAGGCAGCCGGGCACTCAGACAGCGTCACCCTTCCCCAGCTGTGCAGCACCTCCCAGACACCAACACTGCCGGGCAGCTGCTCTCAGCCCCTGTGCTCTGCAGAGGAACTGGAGCTCTGGCTGCACAGGAGCTGCTTCATGCCTTGGAGCCCCCGGCCCTGAGGGCAGAGGCTTTGCTGGGTGGGACAGGAGGCCAGGGGGCTGCTCACAGGAGGATCTGCACTGCAGGGGATCACAGGACTTTTCTCTGTTCTCCCTCCCATAACCATTCCGGGTTCGGTTTCCTCTCATTTCTGATCATTTCCCTGCTGCCTGGAGATTCTCCCCTGGGAGGTGTTTCCCTGTCCATGTCTCTTCCCTGTCAGTGCTCACAGACCATCCCACCCTCTGTGCCCTCCCCCTGGCCCTACAGATCCTGCCTGTTCACAGGGCACTGCCTGGGGGCATCTTCCTGTTTGCAGGCTGGAAAACAGGACAGGTCAGATTAAGTTTAAGGTGTCCAGCAAAGGTGATGCTGGTTCTGCATAGGCAGAGGAGAGGCAAGGCATGCCAGGATTCACCTGAAGACCTACTGCAGTTCATGTGTCTCAAGTATTTGTTTAAAATTAAGAACTGCCTTAATCACCGCCCATTCCCCAGAATAGGAGACTGCAAACACAGATTCAGGGAGGTCCCTTATCTTTGTAGTACTCTTTGTCTTCTTCTCCTTGAAACCTCCTCTTGTCAATATTCTGGAATGAGCTGGAGCTGTGAGCAGCCCCGACCCACGGAGAACCCAGCAGCAGAAGGACCCTGCCCTGCCGGGGGTCGCTTGTCCCCCCACAGCTTCTCCCCTCAGTGTTGTTGGGATCTCCCGGGCAGGCTGAGCACTGACCCTGGCAGGCGGCAGAGTCCTGGTGAGCTGGTGAGAATCCCTATGTCCTCTTGTTCTCCCTCTTCACCAGCAAGGTCTCTGAGATCTCTGTGGCTGGAGTCAGAACAAGCAGCAGTGCATGGGGATCAAGTCAGGGGTCACTGGAACTATCACAATCCTTTCCAGTCTATGGGACAGCAGGGGCAGCATCCCAGGAGCTGGGACAGCAGGACGATGTCACAGTGAGGCCACTCTCCACCATCTGTGAAAGCCCACGGAGACTGGGGGGACTCCCTGACCACTGGCAGCTCTCACACAGTGTGTGCACTTTTCAAAATGGCCAGTGGGTGAGCAGGGGAACTAAGGGCTGTGCCCCAGAGCATGTCCACTGGGACCCCATTTCTGGGTGTCTGGAAGAGAAGGTGACGGGGTTTGCCCAGGACAGGTTGTGCCTGTCCATCCTCTTTGCTTTCTGTGAGGAAAGGACAGGGTGGTGGATATGGGCAGAGCAGTGGTGGTCTGTTACCTGGAAGTCAGCAAGGAATCTGGCATCATCCCCCACAATATTCTTGTTCCCAAGGTAGGATATTATGGTCTGTGTCAGTGTGCAAGTAGATGAGTAAAAATCAATGTGGATGACTGGGCTTGGAAAGGTGCTGTAGAAAGGGAGAAACTTTCCAGTCCTGAGGACAGTCAAGCACTGGAAGCTGTTTCCCAGGAGTGAGCACTTACTCTGTCCCTGAAAGTGATGAAGATGTGTTTGGATCAAGCCCTGAGCAATCTGGTCTGACCCTGCTGTGAGCAGGAGTTTGGTCAGGACACCTCCTGTCATCTCATCCAGCCTGAATGATGCTGTCCTTTCATCACCTTTCTGGTTTTCAATTCAGAGAAAATTCTCAGGTTCTCTCTGACTACAAGAATAATTCACATGACGTGCAGGGCTGCTTTACAAGTGCCCCCGAACAGTCCTGACCACATCTTTTGCATCCCTTTTCATTTGCCCCAACCAGGGTCTTCTTTTTGCTGTCCTAATACCCTTCTGGAAAGAACAACCCTCCTTGTTAATCCTTTCATAGCAGGTTGTTCGAGAGGTGTCAGCATCCATGTACCTAGTCTGCACAGCAGCCAGGCAGCAAAGCCACCGTTACAGAAATGGAGATGAGACACTTGACCAGCTCCTTGCACCCAGATATCAGCGTGACATGTCTGCTGAGATTCCTGGGAACCCCTGAACTGTAAGAGCAGAGCATGTGAGTCCTGGTTGGGTATCCTGGCTTGTCTCCTGACCCATGTGGTGCTTCAGGCTGTGAAGAGAATCAAAACCAGCCATTGCACTGGGGTGGTTCCATTTTACACGTGTCACACAGGGCAGATGAAGGGAGCTCAGAACTCCAGACTCTGCGGCACTGTTGGGACTGCAGAGACTGGAAATGCAGGTGACAGTGTGTGTCAGTGCACACACATAAAGATTTGGGCTTCCTTTGATCCTTTGCACTGACCTGGGATCTGTTCCTTGGTCTTCTTTGTCACCCATGCCACCTCCACCTCTCACCAGGAAGAAAGAAGGAGAAAAGTTATGAAAGAAGGATGATTTGGGGGTAATTCTGCCCAAAAGATGTACCATGTCCTGTTCTGTAAGGGTGTCTGAGTTTGCTCAGGTCACCCCTGACTTGAACCCCATCCACTGCTGGGTGTTCTCCAGACTCCTGCCTTCAGGAACAAAGGCCCAGGAGACCTTGCTGGTGAAGATGGAGGCAAAGAAGCCATGAAGAACCTCAGTCCTGTCTGATTCTATTCTTACAAAGTTCAGCAGCAGGTCTATGTTACCCTGGTCTTTTTCTGTAAGGAAGCTGTGTCAGCTCATCTTGCCACCCTCAGCCTCCCCTACAGGTACCAAGTCCAGGGCAGCTTTGGCATCATCCCCACATCCATGGACAAGGTTTCTAAATTCCTCCTTTGCAGCTTCCCCTGCTTCCACCTCTGTGTGCTGCCTTTTTGCCCTGCAGCTTCATCAGTTCAGACAAACACCCTCACGAGATAAATGCTTCATTTCGCTGGTTCTCAGATAGATCATTCTTGTGCTTGGAGCAGCCTGTCCTGAAAGGCTGATCAGATTTCCTGAGCTCCTTCACCTTTCTGAGCTGCTTCCCATGGCACCACCTGAATCAGCACCCCCAGTTTGACAAAGTCTTCTCCTCTGGAGCCCACCAGCCTGTGCTCTGCTGCTGGCCTTCCCCCCTCCCCTCTGGTGCCTGGGACCCCTCTGTGTCCTGGTCACAACAGCCAAGGTGGACACTGATGTTCACATCCCTCACCAGCTATTCCTTGTTTCCCAGTTCCAGATCCAGTTGAGCATCACTCTCATTGGCCCACAATGCAGACATGTTAAGCAGTTGGCCCAAGATCCTTTGGACTGATGGCACTTGCCACTTTGCCAGGCCAGTTAATGTCAGAGCAATTACAGTTCCCCATAGGAACCTGCTCATTGACTGGTGACTTCCTCATGTTGCTGACAGAAGATCTTGTCCATTTCTTCTACATGATCATGTAGTTTGCAACACCCAACACATTGTCACTCTCTATTGGGTTTACATGACAAACCCTTGGAACTGGGGATGACTGTGGGTGTGCTACAGTTGTCACCTCTCTGAGAAGACAACAGGAGTTTGACCAATGTCAGACAGAGCCGATTTCAGCTGCTCCAAGATGGACCCACTCCTTGCCAAATCTGAGCCACTCAGTGATGCTGGCAGCACCTCTGGGATATTGTATTTGAGAAAGAGTAAAAAACGCTGCACAACATCAGGTGGGAGAGAGGAGGGAGGAGATGGGAGAGAAAAGCACTGTAGACACCAAGGTCATATCCCATAGGACCCAAGCAGGTCCTTTAGTAGGCCAAATCCTGCTCTTGGCCTTGTGATCATCTCCCAGGAGCCTCAGCTCCACTTTCCATCCCTGACTGTTCCATCCTGACCAACTCTTTCTGGTTTGTAAGTGTGAAGTCCCACAGGGCACCTCACCCCACTGACTCCTCAGTCACCCGTGTCAGGAAATGTTGTCAATGAGCTCCAAACCCTCCTGGATGGCCGGTACCTTGCAGATATTGGGATATCTCAGGTCTGCCATGAGGGCACGGCCCTGGAAACATGAGGCTTCTTTCATTTGTCTGAAGGAGGCCTCATCTCATTCCTCTTCCTCATCAGTGAGTCAGTAGCTGATGTCCAGTCACCACAACATTGCCCATGTTGTTCTGCCCTCTCATGCTGACTCCTCAACCTTCAGCTGACATTGTCTGTCCCCAGACAGAGCTCCACGCATTCCTGCTGCTCTCTCATATGAAGGGAAACTTCCCCTCAAAGTCCAGACCTCTGACATTTTGAGTATCAGACGCCCAAGGCCCCACAGTTTCTGCAGGAGATGGTATTTGTAGTGCCCTTCAACTCCACATCCTGGTATCTTGGGAGAGACCCCCTTATCAGAATAAGCCGTCTGCATGCAAACATTATGAGCTGAACAAATGGAGCTTCAGTCAAGGGAGAGTGCAGACCTTGAGAAAATCTGGTGTTCACCCATCAGAAAGCTCTAAAGATTTAAAAAGGGAAGTGACCAGTTCTGTATCGGGGCAGGAGAACAACCCCATCCATCAGGACAGAGCAGGACCTGACACGCTGAGCAGTGACCCTGAGGAGAAGGGCCTGGGCACTACAAGGTCCCCACACCAGCCCGTGGTGCACGCTCACCATGAACAAGGCAGCTGCACACGGGGCTGCATGAGGAGGAGCGTGGGGACCCAGACACCTGCAGTTCTCATCCCATTCGGTTCAGCACTGGTGTGACCCACACACACGGGTGTGTGCCAGTGTGCGGCTTCCCAGTTTGGAGCAGCAGGGAGGAACTGCAGAGTGCAGGGCTGTGCCAAGGCAGGTTCAGCACCTTGTGCACATGGTGTGGGGTGCTGAGGGACCTGGGTGCTTTGGCCCCGCAGCGCTGGGGAGGCTGCAGAAGTGCAGGAGTAGCCTGAGAGTGCTTGAAGGGTGGTTTCAGAGATGGAGGATGTTTCTCCACAGTGGGAAAGAGCATGAGAAAGAAATAATGGCCAAAGTGCAGCTGGGGAGGCCCAGGCTGGACATGAGCAGAAAGGAATGTGATGGAAGGGCAGTGCTGTGGGGGAGCAGGTCAGCAGAGGGAGTCTGCATCAGCCCAAGGCTTTGTGCTTCAAGGACCAGCTGGGGAGGATGGAGAGATCTCAGCAAAGGAAGGAAGATGCTCAGACAAGAGCAAGGTGGGGCAGCAGGGGGATGTCTCCAGCCTGCAGGGACAGAGGTGCAGGGGATGCCACAGCACAGGACAGGCTGTCGTGGAGATGATCACGGGATGTAAAGAGGCTGAAAGGCCCACCAGACATGAGCTCCTTCTCCCCTTGGCTATGGCTGTTGTCTGCACCTCTGATGCCTGTGAGGAGACACCTTGTCCTTGCAGCACAGGGGCCTCATGGCCTCCTTGTCCCCAGCCAGGAACCTGGGAGGTGTGGGACCATAGTCCTGCCCTTGGCCTTGCACAGCCCCACATCACACTGTCCCAGGAAGGGCCCTGGGCAACGTGGGAGGGACAGGATCTGACTTCCCATGGTACAAAGTCAGGGGTTGGCTTTTGGTTAAAGAAACACAGCCAGGTTTACGCAGCATCAGAGACATCTTTACTTTGCTTTTCCTGACCTCCAGTTTTCTTCTCTAACCAAGCCTGGATATTGTTTCTCAGTAGGTTCCCTCAGTGGGACCCATTAACAGTACAAGAAACTTTGGAGTTTGAATCTGAATCTGACTTCTTGAGAAGTTTCTTCAACTTCCTCCAGGGTCTGAGGTCCATGGACTCAGCACCAAACCCACCAGAGGGGTCATTAAAGCGCCTTGTGCTGCTCCTGTGCTGCTGAGCTGGGCTGGGCTCCTGGGACACAGGGAGCTCATGGCAGCGGCAGTGCTGCAGGGAGACAGCTCTGCCCAGGAGCAGCTCCTCTGCACACGCAGCAGGGCTGAGGGCTCTGCCTGGGGATCTCAGGAGACGAGCAAGGCAGAGAGAGATTAAAGGTGGTCAGGACTGGGAGGATGACTGAGAGCTCCCTGGAGGAGAAACCTTTGCAGCCCTCGCCATGGTAAGTCTCTGGGTGCGGGGCAGTGCAGCTGTAGCTCCTGGAGGCATCTCCTGAAACTGGCACAGGCACAGCTTGTGGGGTCTGTAAGGACGGGGCTCTTGTCAGGCCGTGTTGAACAGCTGTGAAGGCGGGTGAGCACCCAGGGGTGCCCAGGGCTGTCCTGCAGAGCAGGGTCCCTGCACCCCAGGGCTGTGCCGGGCAGGGACTCTGCCGCCTGCCAGGGTCAGCGCTCAGCCTGCCCGGGAGATCCCATGGCAGCAGCTGTGGGTGGAAGGAGCGACCCCCGGCAGGGCAGGCAGGGAGCTTGTGGGGTTGAAGGGGGCTGTGTGGGTCAGGGCTGCTCAGAGCTCCAGATCCCCCTACAGACATGGCAGAGGGTCCCTCTGAACAAGGACATCGAGACAGGAACAGCTGCAAGGGAAGGAGTCTGTGCTTTCATTTTTCCACCCTTGGTTGGCTGGGTGTGCAGTGGGAGATGGGGATTTATTTCTCTCTTTGGAGCAGACACTGAGACCCCAGTTCTCGTTAGGACGTGTCTGAGCTGCTCCTGAGCCCCTGCACACACAGAGCTGCCCCTGGGCAGTGCCAGGAGGTGTGAGCAGGACAGAGCTGAGCACACAGCGGGTGGGACGGGGTCTGTGACACTGACAGGGAGCAGACCAGGGACAGAGACACAGCTGCAGGCAGCACAGACATGGGCAGGACGACTTCACTGCTATCAGAAATGCTGGGGATGGGATTTAGGAACCTCTCTCACATCCTTTCCAGTGCAGACACATTTCCCAGTGCAACCCCTGGTCTCCTCTCCTCCCCAGCAGACCCTCTGCCCCAAAGCCATGGGGTCCAGGTCACGAGTCTCCACATCAGCACCTGGACCTCCAGGTGAAGGGTTCCTGGAACATGGTACTCAAATAAGGTGCTAAAAGTACTTGCTCTCCAGTGTCATGTGAGTGGCAGCAGCACAGCCGGGTCAGGAGAAGGTTCCACAGCATGCCCGTCTGCCTTTCTGTCCTTGCTTTATTTTCTGGTAGCACTGCAGTGTCCTTCCCTGTTTCTCCACCTGTCCCTGGTGCTCTTGCTCTCTGGGGTTGTGGTGGGAGTGTGGGTCAGTTTTTGTTCTGACACCAACACAGGGGTCTTGACCCAGAGGTGTGTTCATAATATCTAGATGCCTAAGCTGCATTTTAAGCTGTGATGAACTGTTTTTTTCAGTTGGTAGAAACAGAATTGGCTGAAACGTCCTTCCATCTGGGAGGAGGTTTTCCATGAGAAACAGCATGTTTATTTTCCTCAGAGAAGTCTTCCCTAACCTGTCACTGTCTTTTCCTCCTTGCACAGGTCCTCATGCCCACAGGCAGCCAATGTCCAACAGCAGCTCCATCACCCAGTTCCTCCTCCTGCCGTTCACAGACACACGGGAGCTGCAGCTCTTGCACTTCTGGCTCTTCCTGGGCATCTACCTGGCTGCCCTGCTGGGCAACGGCCTCATCATCACCACCATAGCCTGGGACCAGCACCTCCACACCCCCATGTACTTCTTCCTGCTCAACCTCGCCCTCCTCGACCTGGGCTCCGTCTCCACCATTGTCCCCAAGTCCATGGCCAACTCTCTGTGGGATACCAGGGTCATTTCCTATGCAGGATGTGCTGCCCAGGTCTTCTTTGTATTTTTCTTGCTTGGTGCAGAGTTTTACCTTCTCACCATCATGTCCTACGACCGCTACGTTGCCATCTGCAAACCCCTGCACTACGGGACCCTCCTGGGCAGCAGAGCTTGTGTCCACATGGCAGCAGCTGCCTGGGCCACTGGGTTTCTCAATGCTCTGCTGCACACGGCCAATACATTTTCACTGCCCCTGTGCAAGGGCAATGCCCTGGGCCAGTTCTTCTGTGAAATCCCCCAGATCCTCAAGCTCTCCTGCTCACACTCCTACCTCAGGGAACTTGGGCTTCTTCTGTTTAGTGTCTGTGTAATTGCTATGTGTTTTGTGTTCATAGTGGTGTCCTATGTGCAGATCTTGAGGGCCGTGCTGAGGATCCCCTCTGAGCAGGGACGGCACAAAGCCTTTTCCACCTGCCTCCCTCACCTGGCCGTGGTCTCCCTGTTTGTCAGCACTGGCATGTTTGCCCACCTGAAACCCTCATCCATCTCCTCTCCATCCCTGGACCTGGTGGTGTCTGTTCTGTACTCGGTGGTGCCTCCAGCAGTGAATCCCCTCATCTACAGCATGAGGAACCAGGAGCTCAAGGAGTCTATAAGGAAAGTGATGACTGTTTGCTTTTCAAAAGCAGTAATGAACTGACCTCCTGCTTCTGCATGTCACTTGTAATATAACTCATACCAGTTCAACCTGAGTTTTGTACGTTTTTTTTTTTTTTTTCTTTGGTTTTAGGTATTCTTTCTTGTATTAATGCTACCCACAACCAAAATTATTTTTCATCTTATATCTGTGTCCATATCTACCTGTCTGGTATGACCCATTGTCTTTTTCTAAATAAGGAGCTGTACTCTCTGTGTGTATAAATGAAATAAAGGATCCCGCACTGACTTGTTTGCCCAGAATCCTCTCTCTGGGATCTCTGGGGCTGCAGGAGCCATGTCTGTGTGCTGTGGGGGAGTGAGCAGGACCCACCCTGAGCTGGGTCTTCTTCCCACCCTGACCAATGTGAATCTGCGGACTCACCCCATGGCCCTGGGCACCACAGTCCACTTGCTCTGCAGAGCAGCACCGCCAGATCGGAGCTGTATGGAGCGTGGTAAGGGGGGCAGGAACAGCTGGCCAGGTCAGCATAGCTCAGCTCTCTTGGGAAAGGGCTCTGTGGGGTGACGGAATGTTCCAAGAGAAGAGTGGGGCACTGTATGTGTGCAGGAAAGACATGGAAAGAGAAACCCTTTGCTGCAGGTGGCAGCTTGGGGCAGGCAGCCCTGGCACTGTGGCAGCAGCTTCTCATGTTTAGTGTTTGTTTTTTTTTTTTTTGAGGGATGTTTTGTGTTCATTGTGGTGTCCTATGTGCAGATCTTGAGGGCCGTGCTGAGGATGCCCTCTGAGCAGGGACGGCACAAAGCCTTTTCCACCTGCCTCCCTCACCTGGCCGTGGTCTCCCTGTTTGTCAGCACTGCCTTGTTTGCCTACATGAAGCCCCCCTCCATGTCCTCACCATCCCTGGATCTGGTGGTGTCAGTTCTGCACTCGGTGGTGCCTCCAGCAGTGAACCCCCTCATCTACAGCATGAGGAACCAGGAGCTGAAAGTGGCCCTGAAGAAGCTGATGCAGTCATTTTTCTGTCGGCAACAATAAGTTACCCGTGTCTCTTCAGAAGTGATTTCCAGTTCATCTCAGGAACCTCCTGTGCATTGCGCATTTTATCTGTGATAACCATGTTTGTCACGGAATTTCTTCACCCACGGCACTTCTCCAGAGCAGTGACTCAGAGGCCTCTCTACCTGTTTCTGGGACCCTGGTACAGCTGATGTCCTGTGTCACTTCTCTGTAATACAGGTGTGGACCCATTTTGAAATCACTGTATTTTTGAAATTGGGGCCATCTTTTTGAAACACCCCACAAAAGGGGATTTCCTCAGTCTCAGTATTTGGAGCTTGGGCTCTTCTTCCAAAGCTGTGGTCAGCCTGAATAAATTTCCCCCACAAGGCCATGCTGCCGTACTTGTGTTTTTCATGGCTCAGGGGAGGACATGGGGCACCATGTTACGTCATGGTGCTGGTTTGAGTGTCCATCTGTGGGTGCCCAGTGCCACCAGTGCTCACCAGTGCCAAGAACAGAGGCACGATCACTTGCCTGGTCCTGCTGGCCACACTATTCCTGATGCATGCTGGGATGCTGGTGGCCTTCTTGGCCACCTGGGCACACGCTGGGTCATGTTCAGTCACTGTCCATCAACACTCCCAGGGCCTTTTCCATCGGGCAGATTTCCAGCTGCTTTTCCCTGAGCCTGTAGTGCTGCCTGGGGTTGTTGTGACCCAAGTGCAGAACCCAGCACTTGGCATGAAATTGAACAAGTCCAAGTGTTGGATTGTTCACCTGGGATGGAGTAACACTGAGTGCAAGTGTAGATTGGGAGAGAGCGGCTGGAGAGCAGCCCTGCAGAAAGGGATCTGGCGTGATGGTTGGCCACAGGGTCAATACGAGCCAACATTGTCCCCCAGCAGTCAAGATGGTAAACGGCATCCTGGGGTGCATCAAACACAGCACGGCCATGTGATCAAAAGAGGTGACTATGCTGCTGTATTCAGCATTGGTGCAGCCTCACCTTGAGTTCTGTGTGCAGTTCTGGGCCCAACATATTTTTACAACAAGAACGTAAAGGTCCTTGAATGCATCTAGACCATCCCCAAGCCCACTGGAGGCCCTTAGAAACAGTTCCTCTCTCCAAATATCCAGCCCAGCTTGTTGCTGCATGAACAACCAGGAGAAACTGCCCCTGGACCCTCATTCCAGACCCCATCTCCTCCACCCCATACAGGCAGTGTTCTCCCCCTTGGCACTGAGGTGGTTCCAAGGACCCAAGAGACACCTGTAGGAGGAGATGTTGGGTGGGGATACGGTGTCCTTCAGTGCTCCTCATGGTGCCTCCTTCTGGCTTTGTGCCACTGGTCACAACCCTCTGAGCCTGGATGTTCAGCCAGTTCTCAGTGGTGCTAAACAGGAACATGCCCATGAGCACATTGGGCTGCACTGGGAGGAGCGTGGCCACCCAGACAAGGGCAGTTATTGCCCATCGTGACTCAGCACTGGTGTGGTCACATCTGGAGCCGTGTGGCCCAGTGAGAGGTTCCCCATTCTGGAGGAACGGGAGGAGCTGTCGTGTGGCCAGAGGAAGTCTGGGTCATGTGTGGAGATGTTGAGAGACCCAAACTTCTTTAGCCTGGTGAAGGGGAGCCTGAGGAAACGTGCTGGTTTTAATGAAATTGAGTTAATTTTCTTCATGCATTTTGAACCTCTCTCCTTCACAACTAGTACAGTCTTTTGTTTAGATTTACTATGAGAATAATGAGATAACGCTGTTCCTTCTCTGGGATAGAGTTCGTTTTGTCTTTTAGCACCTTTACAGTGTTTGCCATTTGCTATGAAAGGAATGCCAGAACTCACTGATATCTTGGCTGTTGTCAGGGAAACCAAGGACTCCTTCGGCCATCCAGCTGTGGATACAGATTGGCAGGAGGAGGAGAAGACACAGACAGGACAGCACCTGGATTGACACGCAGGTTGATCAATGAAATATTCCCTATGATTAGCGCCATGCTCAGTCTAAAGCTGGAGCCGGCTTTTAGGGCTTGTTACATCCGTTACTTTGGGTTTTCCAGCTGGTTTGGTCAGTTCCATTCAGAAGTTTCATTCTGTCAGGAGTTCGATGTCAGTTCCGCCTTTTGCCGTTCTGCCATTTTGCCGTTGGCCTTTGGGCCTTTCTGCCTGTTGCCCTTTTGCTCTCTCTTGCTGGGATGGGCTGTTCAGGACCAAGGTGCTCCCTTCTGCAGGACTGACTGCTCCGTGTGACTGGAGTTACACGGAGGATGGCACTGAGTATATTTTCTTAAATTAATTTATCTACTTCTATTTAACTTACCTTGACTATTGTCAGTGAAACCAAGGAGTTCTCTGGAGTGCAGCTGCAGGTGCAATTGGTAGGAGGGGGCACAGATAGGACAGCACCTTGATTGACATCCAGGTCAATCAATGAGCTATTCTCTACCATTAGCGTCATGCTCGGTATAAAGCTGGAGATGCCTTTTCCAGCCAGTTAGTTTTGGTTTTCTGGCTACATTGGTTAGCTCTGTTCAGAAGTTCCATTCTATTGGGAGTTCAGCGTTAGTTCAGTTTTACGATGTTTTGCGGTTTTTCAATTGGCCCTTGGGCCTCTCTGCCTTTGGCACTTGTACTATCTCTTGCTGGGATCAGCTGTTCAGGACCAGGGTGCTCTCTTCTTTTGGGCTGCCCCTTCAGCACAATGGGAGTTCTGTGGAATATGGCACTGAGTGTCATATATTTTACTTTACGTATATCTTAGTACAAGTATATTATTAATAGTAATGTATTCTTTTTATTGTCTTATTAATTTTTTTGTCTAAACCCACAAGTTTCTCCCTTCCCATTCACTTCTCTCCCTTATCCCACCTGGGGACTGGGAGCAGGATGTGAGCAGCTCTCATGGTCTTAGTTGGTGGCTGTGGTAACACCATGACAAGAAAGGGCAGTAGTAGCTTCAGAAAACTTGAAAATCACTTTCCAAGATGACACCTTTTATTTTATTTTATTCTACTATTTTTGGTAGAGGTAACAGCATGAGAAAGGAAAATGATCAGAAACTGCAGCTCTGGATGTCCAGAGTGGAGCTCAGGATAAAGAAATGTCATTCTGAGCACAGTGCTGTGGTCATTCAGAGGGACTCTGGATCAGCCATGGCTTTGTGTTTCCAGGAAGAGCTGGTGCGGATGGAGAGACAGCAGCACAGGTGGGGACACACTGGGCTGAGAACAAGGTGGGGAAGCGCATGGGGTGTCTGCAGCCTGTGGGGAAACAGCCACAGGCATGGGACAGTGTAGGATGGACTGTGGTGGAGATGGCCAAGGGTGACTCTGGATGTCCCTGCAAGAGCCAAGGTTTTTGTCCCCTTGGCTATGGCTGATGTCCCTGCCTCTGAGGCCTAAGAAGAGACACATCATTGTCATGGCCGTGGCTCCCCATTGCCTCCTTGCACCCCCATGCAGGCCAGGAGGTGTCACACCATTGTCCTGCACTGGGCATCGCACTCCCCACATCCCCAGGAAGAGCCCTGAGCCACCTGTGAGGGACAGGATCTCCCTTCCCAGGGGCAGGGGCTCAAGGCTTGGCCATTGTCCTTCATCAGACAAACCAAGGGCTTTCTCAGCATCAGAGCTGCTGCACTTTGCCTTTGCCTGATGCAATCACAGCCTCCAATTATCTGCTCTAACGAGTCCCTGGGGAGGCTTTGTCAGTAACAGCCCTCAGTGGGGCCCATTAATGCTTCAAGGTACTTTGGAGTTTGTTCTGACTTGGACTCTTGAGCAGATTCTTCAGCCTGTCCTTGGTATCTGAGGTTCATGGACTCAGCACCAAATACGCCACGGGGCTCATTAAAACACAGAAAGACCTAACGAGCAATGCTTCTTTCTTTAATTTCATTCAAATCTTCCAGACATGTAGAACTAACTGGAGAGGTTTCAATGGGACACTTGCTGATGAAGGTTTCAAAGAAGATTTAATGAAGGAGGTTTATTATTTCAAGCTTGTTTTCTGTCATTTTCCAGTGTATAGAAGAAGTGACAGCAGCATTCTACACTGGACATTGATCCCGAGGGTCTCCTGAAGACATCTGGACAGGCAGGAGAACAGTCCCTTGAGGCTGGACACTGTATGGACAACCTGGCTCCTCACCCCCACCCCCAGTCTGCCGGTTCCCTCATTGGCCACCAGAGATTGCATCACTTTTCCTACATCAGTTTAATAAACAGCAAAACACTTTCCTCAGCTGTGTGTGTAAGCTGGATCTGATGAGGTCCAGCATCCACAAGGGACACCCACACAAGAAATGGTTTAGACAGAGAGATAGGAGAGGATGGAAATAAACACAATGAACGTGTTGACTGCCATGTTAATTAGAGCTCTGAAGAACGGGGCAAGTTTGTAACTCCCCTGAGCTCAAAGCAGAAACCAGACAGCTGAGAGGCCACTGAATGACCAAAGAGCAAGTGGAGGAGAAACCTGAGAGCACTGGGAAGGGCAAACGTCCAGACAGTGCTGGAAAGTTGTCCTTGGGCAGGGACATTTAATCAGGAGAGGTGGGAACTCCTGAATGACGAGGGAGATGAAATCATAGAGTGTTGGTAATAGAAGTACAGGGGAAGACCAATATTTCTTCTCCTACCCTTAGTGTACTTCCACATAATTAACTTTTTGGCTTTTTTCTTTTAAATTTTGATATGTTATAAAACAACTAAACAAAAATCTCAAATCAAAGAAAATACCAAACCAAACAAAATAAAGAAAAACACCCACAAAACCAAAGCAAAACAAAAACCAAACCAACCAACCAAGAACAACAACCAAAACCAAAACCCAAACCAACCAACGAAACAAACAAACAAAAATGCCAAAACAAAAAAGCAACAGCAAAATAGTTGACGTTTCCAGACAGACATCAGTCATCAGCTGTCTCACCATAAACAGCCAGGGCCATTTTAGGGGCCCAGTGTACCTGAGGTGCTGTCCTGGGACTGGCATCTCTCACACAGGACCTGGGGAGACCAGAGCACCTTGCAGTGCAGGTGGAGCCTGGGCAGGGGTTCCCAGGGCATCTACACTGGCAGCAGGTGTTTGTGTCCCTGGAGCTGAAGACATTTGTGTCATAAACCCATGCCCAGTTCTGGAGAACTCTTTCCTTTCCAAAGAAAAGAGACTCCCCTACAAAGACTTTAAAATGAATGAATGAATAAATAAATAAATAAATAAATAAGCAAATAAATAAATAAGTAAATAAATCAGTAAGTAAATAACTAACTAACTAAATAAGTAAATAAATAAGTATGTAAATAAGTAAATAAGTAAATAAATACTTAAATACTTAAATACATAAATACTTAAATACATAAATAAATACATACATTAATAAATAGAAATAAAGAAAGAAAGAAAGAAAAAGAAAGAAACAAACAAACAAACAAAGAAACAAAGAAAGAAACAAAGAAACAAAGAAAGAAACAAAGAAAGAAAAAGAAGGTTGACACGCTCCTTTGCTTTGGATCTTTGTCTTCAGTTCTTCTTATTTTAATATCCATTGACATCAACTGACATCTGATGGGCCTACAGGCATGAAGCCAAGATCATGTTGTGTCTTGCACAGCGCCCCATGCCCTCTGAACCTTCCCTGCCCAGGACTCCTCACACGTTGCCCAGAGCGAGTCACACTGAGGGGTTGGCTGGTTCACTGGCTGAGATGTTGGTTTAGATGGTCACCTACAGCACAGGTGGATCCTGCCCCATCATCGCCTGCTCTGCTCCAGTCTGAAACAGAGCCCAACATCATAATGGGATCATGAGAGAACTGAGGTTGAAGGGACCTCAGGAGTCTGCAGTCCAACCTGTCACCAACTGGTCACACCAAGGTGTTCAAGCCTTGATTCAATCAGAGCTTTAGCAGGACTAGAGAAGTGATCATCCCTTTGTACTGGGCACTGGTGAGGCTGCACCTTGAATCCTGGAGGCAGTTTTAGGCCCCTCATGGCAAGGAAGACATTGAGGTGCTGGAGAGCGTTCAGAGGAGGTGACAAGGCTGGTGAAGGGTCTGGAGCACCAGTCTGACGAGGAGCGGTTGAGGGAGCTGGGGCTGTTCAGCCTTGAGAACAGGAGGCTGAGGAGAGACCTTATTACTCTCTACAGCTGCCTGAAAGGAGGTTTTATCATGGAGGGTGTTGGTCTCTTCTCCCAAGTAGCAAGTGACAGGACAAGAGGAAATGGCCTCAAGTTGCACACGGAGAGGTTTAGATTGGATATTAGGAAAAAATTCTTCATGGAAGCCACCAGTGATTGAAATGCCAGAGAGGTTTTAGATCCAAATAATATTTCAGGGACACATACACAAAGGATACAACTGGAAACAGAATTTTCTTTTATTTTTTTATTTATATTTATATTTATTTTATTGAAATTACAGATTTTAATAGAAGAAGGAGAAGGAGGAGAGCTGGCTCCTGCTGCAAACTTGCCCAGGGAGAAAGAACCCGAGAAAGCCAGGGCACGAGTGTTGCCTTGGAGGGCAAGAGCAGTGGGCATGAACCGAGCCAAAAGGGCCCAGAGGAGCTCTGACAGGTGGTCATGCTCAATGCTGCAGAGGAAGGCAAAAAAACCCCGGGGACCAGGGCCAGTCTGCCCCGGGGGAAAATTCCTTCCTGACCCCAACACTGGCGATCGGCTGTTCCCTGAGCATTTGAGCAAGACCTGGCTCCTCGGCCCACAGGCTGGTCATGCCTCCCAGAAGACCACAGAATAATAGAAGGATAGAATGATAGGATGATGATGTCTCCTCTCTTCTCTTCTCTTCTCTTCTCTTCTCTTCTCTTCTCTTCTCTCTTCTCTTCTCTTCTCTTCTCTTCTCTTCTCTTCTCTTCTCTTCTCTTCTCTTCTCTTCTCTTCTCTTCTCTTCTCTTCTCTTCTCTTCTCTTCTCTTCTCTTCTCTTCTCTTCTCTCCTCTATGTGGGTTTGGGACACCGCCAAGTCCTTAGAGTTTTAAGCGTTTGTGCACGTAGTTCTCAGACGGATGCTTTGGTTGTATAGAGCATCAAGATTTAGGGCCAGGCATAGTGGGGTATCTAATCCCAGTTTGTGCCCTGGCTTTCATGGAGTTTATTAAGTCATACGAATTAGGGCCATCTTTAGGGCGGTTTTAAGTGTATCTTAAGCTTATGACAGCTCAGCTACGTTTTGACCTTAATTAATGTGATAAGCATGAGTCCAATCTTTACGCCGCAAACGATTAGTTTGGGTCTCTTGTGGGACCGCGGTGGCTGGCACAAGATTTACCAACCCTGAGTTGCTATAACTAGGTCAAGTTTACACTTATTGCTTAATGTTGATTACTGCTGAGTACCCGTGGGGGTGTGGCTAAGCAAGGCGTCTTGGGCTGCTATGGGCGTGCCTGATGCCGGCTCCTTTTGCCTACGGTGTAGGAGTCAAGGGCATTTACACTGGGGCACGGATACTTGCATGTATATGTCTAGTGAGAACTAATGGTAAGGTTAGGACTAAGTCTTTTGTTCCTGGGTGGGTGTGGGGCCGTCTTGGCATCTTCAGTGCCATGCTTTAACTGTAAGCTACAGGGACGTTTTGTTTGTTTGTTTGTGTTTATTGCTCACTGGTTGTCTGTGTAGCTTAAAATTGGCTAGTGCTTGGGGCGAAGGTTGATGTGTGTATGGATGATAGAAAGTGCGGCTTAAATTGGTTAGTGCTTGGGGCGAAGGTTGATGTGTGTATGGATGATAGAAAGTGCGGCTTAAATTGGTTAGTGCTTGGGGCGAAGGTTGATGTGTGTATGGATGATAGAAAGTGCGGCTTAAATTGGTTAGTGCTTGGGGCGAAGGTTGATGTGTGTATGGATGATAGAAAGTGCGGCTTAACTTGGTTAGTGCTTGGGGCGAAGGTTGATGTGTGTATGGATGATAGAAAGTGCGGCTTAAATTGGATAGTGCTTGGGGCGAAGGTTGATGTGTGTATGGATGATAGAAAGTGCGGCTTAAATTGGCTAGTGCTTGGGGCGAAGGCTGATGCGTGTATGGATGATATAAAGTGCGGCTTAAATTGGTTAGTGCTTGGGGCGAAGGCTGATGTGTGTATGGATGCTTCCCATGGCACCGCTTGTATGAGTCTCCCAAGTACATCAAGGACTCCTCCTCCGGAGTCCCAGGTCTGTGCTCTGCTGCTGGCCTCACTCGCTGCCCTTTGGCACCTGGGACCCCACTATGTCCTGGTTATGACAGCCAAGGCTGACACTGATTATCACATCCCTGATCAGCTCTTGCTTGCTGGGCAGGACCAGGTCAAGGTGAGCATCAGGGCTTTGACAAGACATGGGGCACCTCCTGGAAGTGCACATTTGGACCACAGTACCTCAGCTGGGGCACCATAGTAGAGCATTTGGCTCAGAAGCCTGTTCAGTGCTACACCACCTGGGATCCCACTATCTAAAGGGACACAGATTGGCTCTGTGATACCCCTCTTGTAGTGCCAGACCTAATAAACAGCATTTTAAACTATACCTCACAGACTCTGAGTTGATTTTTTACTGGGATCATAACAGATCAGCATCAACTGGAGAAAAACACCCTCCCAGCACTCTTGGATGCAAACCCTCTGGTCCCAAGGGCTGGTAAGGCTGCAGTTTGCTCATGAAACCCCTGGACTGATCCCCATCCACCACAATTGTTGCCCTCCAGAGTCCTGCCTGAGAGCACAAAGGCCTGGAAGACCTTGCTGGTAGCAACTGATGCAAAGACAGAGTATCTCAGGTCTATCTACACCTTGTCTTACTAAATTCAGTAGTAGTCTCACAGTATTTAGGATTCTTCTTCAGGTGTTAATGAAGTAGTAACAGCTTATCTTGGTGTCCTTCAATTCCTTTTGGAGTTTCAATTGTGTTTTGATATGAACCATGACTGTGCTTGGAGGACTGTTTCACAGCAGGATCCCCTAGAGCT
>NW_027043240.1:0-24359 GCF_036013475.1 Columba livia
TTCATTCTTTCTTACTTCTTTCTTTCTTCTTTCTTTCTTTCTTCTTTCTTTCTTTCTTCTTTCTTTCTTCTTTCTTTCTTCTTTCTTTCTTTCTTCTTTCTTTCTTCATTCTTTATTCTTTCTTTCTTCTTTCTTTCTTCTTTCTTTCTTCTTTCTTTCTTCTTTCTTCTTTCTTTCTTCTTTCTCGTTTTCTTCTTCCTTTCTTCTTTCATTGTTCTTTCTTTCTTTCTTCTGTCTTTCTTCTTTTTTCTTCTTTCTTTCTTCTTTCTTTCTTTTTTCTTTCCTTCTTCCTTATTTCTTACTTCTTTTTTTCTTCTTTCTTTCTTCTTTCTTTCTTTCTTTCTTTCTTCTTTATCTCTTTATATCTTTCTTTCTTCTTTCTTTCTTCTTTCTTTCTTCTTTCTTACTTCTTTCTTTCTTCTTTCTTTCTTCTTTCTTTCTTTCTTCTTTCTTTCTTTCTTCTCTCTTTCTTATTTTTTCTTCTTTCTTTCTTCTTTCTTTCTTTTTTCTTTCCTTCTTCCTTCTTTCTTACTTCTTTCTTTCTTCTTTCTTTCTTTCTTCTTTCTTTCTTCTTTATATCTTTCTATCTTTCTTTCTTCTTTATTTCTTTCATTCTTCTTTCTTTCTTCTTTCTTTCTTTCTTCTTTCTTTTTCTTTCTTTACTCTTTCTTTCTTCTTTCTTTCTTCTTTCTTCTTCTTTCTTTCTTTCTTCTTTCTTTCTTCTCTCTTTCTTCTTTCATTCTTTCTTCTTTCTTTCTTCATTATTTATTCTTTCTTTCTTCTTTCTTTCTTCTTTCTTTCTTCTTTCTTTCTTTCTTTCTTCTTTCATTTTCTTTCTTCCTTACTTCTTTCTTACTTCTTTCTTACTTCTTTCTTACTTATTTCTTTCTTCTTTCATTCTTTCTTCTTTCTTCTTTCTTTCTTCTTTCTTTCTTTCTTTCTTTTTCCTTTCTTTCCTCTTTCTTTCTTCTTTCTTTCTTTCTTCTTTCTTTCTTCTTTCTTTCTTCTTTCTTTCTTACTTCTTTATTTCTTCATTTTTATTCTTTCTTTCTTCTTTTTTCTTCTTTATTTCTTCTTTCTTTCTTTGTTCTTTCTTTCTTCTTTCTTTCCTCTTTCTTTCTTCTTTCTTTCTTCTTACTATCTTCTTTCTTTATTCTTTCTTTCTTTCTTTCTTTCTTTCTTCTTTCTTTCTTCATTCTTTATTCTTTCTTTCTTCTATCTTTCTTCTTTCTTTCTTCTTTCTTTCTTCCTTCCTTATTCTTTCTTTCTTTCTTTCTTTCTTTCTATCTTTCTCCTCTCTTTCTTATTTTTTCTTCTTTCTTTCTTCTTTCTTTCTTCTGTCTTTCTTTTTTCTTTCTTTCTTCTTTCTTTCTTCTTTCTTTCTTCTTTCTTTCTTATTTCTTCTTTCTTTCTTCTTTGTTTCGTTCTTCTTTCTTTCTTCTTTCTTTGTTCTTTCTTTCTTTCTTCATTCTTTCTTCTTTCTTTATTTCTTTCTTTTTTCTTTCTTCTTTCTTTCTTTTTCTTTCTTATTTCTTATTTCTTTCTTCTTTCTTTCTTACTTCTTTCTTACTTCTTTCTTACTTCTTTCTTTCTTCTTTCTTTATTCTTTCTTTCTTTCTTCTTTCTTTCTTTCTTCTATCTTTCTTTATTCTTTCTTTCTTCTTTCTTTCTTTTCCTTTCTTCTTTCATTTTTCTTTCCTTCGTTCTTATTTCTTCTTTCTTTCTTCTTTCTCTCTTCTTTCTTTCTTCTTTGCTTCGTTCTTCTTTCCTTCTTCTTTCTTTGTTCTTTCTTTCTTTCTTCATTCTTTCTTCTTTCTTTATTTCTTTCTTGTTTCTTTCTTCTTTCTTTCTTCTTTCTTTCTTTCTTCCTTCATTCTTTCTTCTTTCTTTCTTCTTTCTTATTTCTTTCTTCTTTCTTTCTTACTTCTTTCTTACTTCTTTCTTTCTTCTTTCTTTCTTATTTCTTTCTTTCTTTCTTTCTTTCTTTCTTTCTTTCTTTCTTTCTTTCTTTCTTTCTTTCTCCTCTCTTTCTTATTTTTTCTTCTTTCTTTCTTCTTTCTTTCTTTTTCCTTTCATTCTTCCTTCTTTCTTAGTTCTTTGATTCTTCTTTCTTTCTTCTTTCTTTCTTTTTCCTTTCATTCTTCCTTCTTTCTTAGTTCTTTGATTCTTCTTTCTTTCTTCTTTCTTTCTTCTTTTTTTCTTTCTATCTTTCTTTCTTCTTTATTTCTTTCATTCTTCTTTCTTTCTTCTTTCTTTCTTTCTTCTTTCTTTTTCTTTCTTTCCTCTTTCTTTCTTCTTTCTTTCTTCTTTCTTTCTTCTTTCTTTCTTTCTTCTTTCTTTCTTCTCTCTTCCTTCTTTCATTCTTTCTTCTTTCTTTCTTCATTATTTATTCTTTCTTTCTTCTTTCTTTCTTATTTCTTTCTTCTTTCTTTCTTCTTTCTTTCTTTCTTTCTTCTTTCATTTTCTTTCTTCCTTACTTCTTTCTTACTTCTTTCTTACTTCTTTCTTACTTATTTCTTTCTTCTTTCATTCTTTCTTCTTTCTTCTTTCTTTCTTCTTTCTTTCTTTCTTTTTTTTTTCTTTCTTTCCTCTTTCTTTCTTCTTTCTTTCTTTCTTCTTTCTTTCTTCTTTCTTTCTTACTTCTTTTTTTCTTCATTTTTATTCTTTCTTTCTACTTTTTTCTTCTTTATTTCTTCTTTCTTTCTTTGTTCTTTCTTTCTTCTTTCTTTCCTCTTTCTTTCTTCTTTCTTTCTTCTTACTATCTTCTTTCTTTATTCTTTCTTTCTTTCTTTCTTTCTTTCTTTCTTCTTTCTTTCTTCATTCTTTATTCTTTCTTTCTTCTATCTTTCTTCTTTCTTTCTTCTTTCTTTCTTCTTTCTTTATTCTTTCTTTCTTTCTTTCTTTCTATCTTTCTCCGCTCTTTCTTATATTTTCTTCTTTCTTTCTTCTTTCTTTCTTCTGTCTTTAATTTTTCTTTCTTTCTTCTTTCTTTCTTCTTTCTTTCTTCTTTCTTTCTTCATTCTTTCTTAATTCTTTCTTCTTTCTTTCTTCTTTCTTTCTTCTTTCTTTCTTCTTTCTTTCTTCTCTCTTTCTTTCTTTCTTTCTTTCTTTCTTTCTTTCTTTCTTTCTTTCTTTCTTTCTTTCTTTCTTTCTTTCTTTCTTTCTTTCTTTCTTTCTTTCTTTCTTTCTTTCTCCTCTCTTTCTTATTTTTTCTTCTTTCTTTCTTCTTTCTTTCTTTTTCCTTTCATTCTTCCTTCTTTCTTAGTTCTTTGATTCTTCTTTCTTTCTTCTTTCTTTCTTTTTCCTTTCATTCTTCCTTCTGTCTTAGTTCTTTGATTCTTCTTTCTTTCTTCTTTCTTTCTTCTTTTTTTCTTTCTATCTTTCTTTCTTCTTTCTTTCTTTCATTCTTCTTTCTTTCTTCTTTCTTTCTTCTTTCTTTCTTACTTCTTTCTTCTTTCTTCTTTCTTTCTTCTTTGTTTCATTCTTCTTTCTTCTTTCTTTGTTCTTTCTTTCTTTCTTCATTCTTTCTTCTTCCTTTAATTCTTTCTTCTTTCTTTCTTCTTTCTTTCTTTCTTCTTTCTTTCTTTCTTCCTTCTTTCTTTCTTCTTTCTTTTTACTTTCTTAGTTCTTTCTTCTTTATTTCATTCTTTCTTACTTCTTTCTTTCTTCTTTCTTTCTTTCTTCTTTATTTCTTCTTTCTTTGTTCTTTCTTTCTTCTTTCTTTCTTTTTTCTTTCTCTCTTTCTTCTCTCTTTATTCTCTCTTTCTTATTTCTTTCTTACTTCTTTTTTACTTCTTTCTTACTTCTTTCTTAAATCTTTCTTTATTCTTTCTTTCTTTCTTCTTTCTTTCTTCTTTCTTTCTTTCTTCTTTCTGTCTTCTTTCTTTCTTTCTTTCTTTCTTTCTTTCTTTCTTCTCTCTTTCTTATTTTTCTTCTTTCTTTCTTCTTTCTTTCTTTTTTCTTTCCTTTTTCCTTCTTTCTTACTTCTTTATTTCTTTATTCTTTCTTTCTTCTTTTTTTCTTCTTTATTTCTTTCTATCTTTCTTCCTTCTTTCTTTCTTTCTTTTTTCTTTCTTTTTTCTTTCTTTCTCCTTTCTTTCTTACTTCTTTCTTAGTTCTTTATTTCTTCTTTCTTTCTTCCTTCTTTCTTCTTTCTTTCTTTCTTTCTTCTTTCTTTATTTCTTCTTTCTTTCTTTCTTCTTACTTTCTTATTTCTTTCTTCTTTCTTTCTTTCTTTCTTTCTTTCTTTCTTTCTTTCTTTCTTTCTTTCTTTCTTTCTTTCTTTCTTTCTTTCTTTCTTCTCTCTTTCTTATTTTTTCTTCTTTCTTTCTTCTTTCTTTCTTTTTTCCTTCCTTCGTCCTTCTTTCTTAATTCTTTCTTTCTTCTTTCTTTCTTCTTTCTTTCTTCTTTCTTTCTTCTTTCTTTCTTATTTCTTCTTTCTTTCTTCTTTGTTTCGTTCTTCTTTCTTTCTTCTTTCTTTGTTCTTTCTTTCTTTCTTCATTCTTTCTTCTTTCTTTATTTCTTTCTTTTTTCTTTCTTCTTTCTTTCTTTTTCTTTCTTATTTCTTATTTCTTTCTTCTTTCTTTCTTACTTCTTTCTTACTTCTTTCTTACTTCTTTCTTACTTCTTTCTTTCTTCTTTCTTTATTCTTTCTTTCTTTCTTCTTTCTTTCTTTCTTCTATCTTTCTTTATTCTTTCTTTTATCTTCCTTTCTTTTCCTTTCTTCTTTCATTTTTCTTTCCTTCTTTCTTATTTCTTCTTTCTTTCTTCTTTCTTTCTTCTTTCTTTCTTCTTTCTTTCTTATTTCTTCTTTCTTTCTTCTTTGCTTCGTTCTTCTTTCCTTCTTCTTTCTTTGTTCTTTCTTTCTTTCTTCATTCTTTCTTCTTTCTTTATTTCTTTCTTGTTTCTTTCTTCTTTCTTTCTTCTTTCTTTCTTTCTTCCTTCTTTCTTTCTTCTTTCTTTCTTCTTTCTTATTTCTTTCTTCTTTCTTTCTTACTTCTTTCTTACTTCTTTCTTTCTTCTTTCTTTCTTATTTCTTACTTCCTTCTTTCTTTCTTCTTTCTTTCTTCTTTCTTTCTTCTTTCTTTCTTCTTTCTTTCTTTCTTCTTTCTTTCTTCTTTATTTCTTTCTTTCTTCTTTCTCTCTTCTTTATTTAATTCTTTCTTACTTCTTTCTTTCTTTCTTTCTTCTTTCTTTCTTCTTTCTTTGCTCTTTCTTTCTTCTTTTTTTCTTCTTTCTTTCTTCCTTCTTTCTTTCTTTCTTCTTTCTTTCTTCTCTCTTTCTTATTTATTTTACTTCTTTCTTAATTCTTTCTTAAATCTTTCTTTCTTAAATCTTTCTTTCTTTATTCTTTCTTTCTTCTTTCTTTCTTTCTTCTTTCTTTCTTCTTTCTTTCTTCTTTGTTTCTTTCTTCTTTCTTCATTCCTTATTTTTTCTTTCTTCTTTCTTTCTTCTTTCTTTCTTCTTTCTTTCTTTTCTCTTTCTTATTTTTCTTCTTTCTTTCTTCTTTCTTTCTTTTTTCTTTCCTTCTTCCTTCTTTCTTACTTCTTTCTTTCTTTCTTCTTTATTTCTTTCTTCTTTCTTTCTTCTTTCTTTCTTCTTTCTTTCTTTCTATCTTTCTTTCTTCTTTCTTTCTTTCATTCTTCTTTCTTTCTTCTTTCTTTCTTCTTTCTTTCTTACTTCTTTCTTACTTCATTATTTCTTCATTCTTTCTTCTTTCTTTCTTCTTTCTTCTTTCATTATTCTTTCTTTCTTCTTTCTTTCTTCTTTCTTTGTTCTTTCTTTCTTTCTTCTTTCTTTCTTCATTTCTTTCTTTCTTCTTTCTTTCTTCTTTCTTTCTTTCTTCCTTCTTTCTTTCTTCTTTCTTTCTTCTTTCTTATTTCTTTCTTCTTTCTTTCTTACTTCTTTCTTACTTCTTTCTTTCTTCTTTCTTTATTCTTTCTTTCTTTCTTCTTTGTTTCTTTCTTCTTTCCTTCTTTCTTCTATCTTTGTTTATTCTTTCTTTCTTCTTCCTTTCTTTTCCTTTCTACTTTCATTTTTCTTTCTTTATTTCTTCTTTCTTTCTTCTTTCTTTCTTCTTTGTTTCTTTCTTCTTTCTTCATTCTTTATTTTTTCTTTCTTCTTTCTTTCTTCTTTCTTTCTTCTTTCTTTCTTCTTTCTTTTTTCTTTCTTCTTTCTTTCATTCTTCTTTCTTTCTTCTTTCTTCTTTCTTTATTCTTTCTTTCTTCTTTCTTTCTTCTTTCTGTCTTACTTCTTTCTTTCTTCTTTCTTTCTTCTTTCTTTCTTTCTTCTTTCTTTCTTCTTTCTTTCTTCTTTCTTTCTTCTTTCTTTCTTCTTTATTTCTTTCTTTCTTCTTTATTTCATTCTTTCTTATCTCTTTCTTCCATCTTTCTTTCTTTTTTCTTTCTTTTTCTTTCTTTCTTTCTTCATTCTTTCTTTCTTCTTTCTTTCTTCTTTATTTCTTCTTTCTTTCTTCTCTCTTTCTTCTTTCTTTCTTACTTATTTCTTAATTCTTTCTTACATCTTTCTTAAATCTTTCTTTCTTTCTTACTTCTTTCATACTTCTTTCATTCTTTGTTCTTTCTTTCTTCTTTCCTTCTTTCTTTCTTCTTTTTTTCTTCTTTATTTCATTTTTCTTTCTTTCTTACTTCTTTCTTACTTCTTTCTTTTTCTCTCATTCTTATTTCTTTCTTACTTCTTTCTTAAATCTTTCTTTATTCTTCCTTTCTTTCTTCTGTCTTTCTTCTTTCTTTCTTTCTTCTTTCTTTCTTCTTTCTTTCTTCTTTGTTTCTTTCTTCTTTCTTCCTTCTTTATTCTTTCTTTCTTCTTTCTTTCTTCTTTCTTTCTTTCTTTCTTTCTTCTCTCTTTCTTATTTTTCTTCTTTCTTTCTTCTTTCTTTCTTTTTTCTTTCCTTCTTCCTTCTTTCTTACTTCTTTCTTCCTTTCTTCTTTCTTTCTTCTTTTTCCTTCTTTATTTCTTTCTATCTTTCTTTCTTCTTTCTTTCTTTCATTCTCCTTTCTTTCTTCTTTCTTTCTTACTTCTCTCTTACATCTTTATTTCTTCTTTCTTTCTTCTTTCTGTTTTCTTCTTTCTTTCTTCTTTCTTTCTTCTTTCTTTCTTCTTTCTTCTTTCATTCTCCTTTCTCTCTTTCTTCTTTCTTTCTTCTTTCTTTGTTCTTTCTATCTTTCTTCTTTCTTTCTCCTTTCTTTATTTCTTTCTTTCTTCTTTCTTTCTTCTTTCTTTCTTTCTTCCTTCTTTCTTTCTTCTTTCTTTCTTCTTTCTTATTTCTTTCTTCCTTCTTTCTTACTTCTTTCTTACTTCTTTCTTTCTTCTTTCTTTCTTCTTTCTTTCTTTCTTCTTTCTTTCTTTCTTTCTTTCTTCTTTCCTTCTTTCTCTATCGTTGTTTATTCTTTCTTTCTTCTTCCTTTCTTTTCCTTTCTTCTTTCATTTTTCTTTCTTTCTTTTTTCTTTCTTTCTTTCTTTCTTCTTTCTTTCTTCTTAATTTCTTCTTTCTTCTTTCTTTCTTCTTTCTTTCTTTCTTCTTTCTTTCTTCTTTATTTCTTTTCTTCTTCTTTATTTCATTCTTTCTTACTTCTTCCTTTCTTCCTTCTTTCTTTCTTCTTTCTTTCTTCTTTCTTTCTTTCTTCTTTCTTTCTTTTTTCTTTCTTTCTTTCTTTCTTCTTTCTTTCTTCTTTCTTTCTTCATTCTTTCTTCTCTCTTTCTTCTTTCTTTCTTACTTCTTTCTTACTTCTTTCTTAAATCTTTCTTTCTTCTTTCTTACTTCTTTCTTACTTCTTTCCTTCTTTGTTCTTTCTTTCTTCTTTCTTTCCTCTTTCTTTCTTCTTTTTTTCTTCTTTCTTTCTTCTTTTTTTCTTCTTTCTTTCTTCTTTTTTTCTTTCTTTCTTTCTTCTTTCTTTCTTCATTCTTTCTTCTTTCTTTCTTTCTTCTTTCTTTCTTCTTTCTTTCTTCTTTATTTAATTTTTATTTCTTTCTTCTTACTTCCTTCTTTCTTCTTTATTTCTTCTTTCTTTCTTCTTTCTTTCTTCTCTCTTTCTTCTCTCTTTCTTTCTTCTTTCTTTCTTCATTCTTTATTCTTTCTATCTTCTTTCTTTCCCTTCCTTTCTTCTTTCTTTCTTTCTTTCTTCTTTCTTTCTTTCTTCTTTCTTTCCTTCTTCTTCTTTATTCTCTCATTCTTATTTCTTTCTTACTTCTTTCTTACTTCTTTCTTACTTCTTTCTTACTTCTTTCTTAAATCCTTCTTTATTCTTTATTTCTTTCTTCTTTCTTTCTGCTTTCTTTCTTTCTTTCTTCTCTCTTTCTTATTTTTTCTTCTTTCTTTCTTCTTTCTATTTTCTTTCCTTCTTCCTTCTTTCTTACTTCTTTTTTTCTTCTTTCTTTCTTCTTTCTTTCTTCTTTATTTCTCCTTTCTTTCTTACTTCTTTCTTACTTCTTTCTTACTTCTTCCTTACTTCTTTCTTTCTTCTTTCATTCTTTCTTCTTTCTTTCTTCTTTCTTTCTTCTTTCTTCTTTCTTTCTTCTTTCTTTCTTTCTTTCTTCTTTCTTTCTTCTTTCTTCTTTCTTTCCTCTTTCTTTCTTCTTACTTTCTTCTTTCTTTCTTTCTTCTTTCTTTCTTATTTTTTCTTCTTTCTTTCTTCTTTCTTTCTTCTTTCTTTCTTACTTCTTTCTTACTTCATTATTTCTTCTTTCTTTCTTCTTCCTTTCTTCTTTCTTTCTTCTTTCTTTCTTCTTTCTTTGTTCTTTATTTCTTTCTTTCTTTCTTCTTTCTTTTTCCTTTCTTTCTTCTTTCTTTCTTTCTTCTTTCTTTCTTCTTTCTTTCTTTCTTCTTTCTTTCTTCATTCTTTATTCTTTCTTTCTTCTTTCTTTCTTCTTTCTTTCTTCTTTCTTTCTTTCTTCTTTCTTTCTTATTTTTTCTTCTTTCTTTCTTCTTTCTTTCTTACTTCTTTCTTACTTCATTATTTCTTCTTTCTTTCTTCTTTCTTTCTTCTTCCTTTCTTCTTTCTTTCTTCTTTCTTTCTCTGTTCTTTCTTTCTTTATTCTTTCTTTCTTCTTTCTTTCTTCTTTCTTATTTCTTTCTTCTTTCTTTCTTACTACTTTCTAACTTCTTTCTTACTTCTTTCTTTCTTCTTTCTTTCTTCTTTCTTTCTTTCTTCTTTCTTTCTTAGTTCTTCTTTCCTTCTTTCTTCTATCTTTCTTTATTCTTTCTTCTTCCTTTCTTTTCCTTTCTTCTTTCATTTTTCTTTCTTTCTTTTTTCTTTCTTTCTTCTTTCTTTCTTCTTTCTTTCTTTCTTCTTTCTTCTTTTTTTCTTCTTTCTTTCTTCTTTCTTTCTTACTTCTTACTTTCTTCTTTCTTTCTTCATTCTTTATTCTTTCTTTCTTTCTTTCTTCTCTCTTTCTTATTTTTTCTTCTTTCTTTCTTCTTTCTTTCTTTTTTCTTTCCTTCTTCATTCTTTCTTACTTCTTTCTTTCTTCTTTCGTTCTTTCTTCTTTCTTTATTCTTTATTTCTTCTTTATTTCTTTCTCTCTTTCTTTCTTCATTCTTTCTTTCATTCTACTTTCTTTCTTCTTTCTTCTTTCTTTCTTACTTCTTTCTTACTTCTTTATTTCTTCTTTCTTTCTTCTTTCTTTCTTTCTTTCTTTCTTTCTTTCTTTCTTTCTTTCTTTCGTTCTTTCTTTCTTTCTTTCTTTCTTTCTTTATTTATTTCTTTCTTTCTTTCTTCTCTCTTTCTTACTTTTTCTTCTTTCTTTCTTCTTTCTTTCTTTTTTCTTTCCTTCTTCCTTCTTTCTTAATTCTTTCTTTCTTCTTTCTTTCTTCTTTATTTCTATCTTTCTTTCTTCTTTCTTTCTTCTTTCTTTCTTATTTCTTTCTTACTTCTTTCTTAATTCTTTATATCTTCTTTCTTTCTTCTTGATTTCTTTCTTCTTTCTTTGTTCTTTCTTTGTTCTTTCTTTCTTCTTTCTTTCTTCTTTCTTCTTTCTTTCTTCTTTCTTTGTTCTTTCTTTCTTTCTTCATTCTTTCTTCTTTCTTTATTTCTTTCTTCTTTCTTTCTTCTTTCTTTCTTTCTTCTTTCTTTCTTCCTTCTTTCTTTCTTCTTTCTTTCTTCTTTCTTTCTTCTTTCTTTCTTTCTCCTTTCTTTCTTCTTTCTTTCTTCTTCCTTTCTTCTTTCTTTCTTCTTTCTTTCTTTGTTCTTTCTTTCTTTATTCTTTCTTTCTTCTTTCTTTCTTCTTTCTTATTTCTTTCTTCTTTCTTTCTTACTTCTTTCTAACTTCTTTCTTACTTCTTTCTTTCTTCTTTCTTTATTCTTTCTTTCTTTCTTCTTTCTTTCTTAGTTCTTCTTTCCTTCTTTCTTCTATCTTTCTTTATTCTTTCTTTCTTCTTCCTTTCTTTTCCTTTCTTCTTTCATTTTTCTTTCTTTCTTTCTTCTTACTTCTTTCTTTCTTCTTTCTTTCTTATTTCTTTCTTCTTTCTTTCTTCTTTCTTTCTTCTTTCTTTCTTCATTCTTTATTCTTTCTTTCTTCTTTCTATCTTCTTTCTTTCTTCTTTCTTTCTTCTTTCTTTCTTTCTTTCTTTCTTCTCTCTTTCTTATTTTTTCTTCTTTCTTTTTCTTTCTTTCTTTTTTCTTTCCTTCTTCATTCTTTCTTACTTCTTTCTTTCTTCTTTCTTTCTTCTTTATTTCTTCTTTATTTCTTTATCTCTTTCTTTCTTCTTTCTTTCTTTCATTCTAATTTCTTTGTTCTTTCTTCTTTCTTTCTTACTTCTTTCTTACTTCTTTATTTCTTCTTTCTTTCTTTCTTCTTTCTTTCTTTCTTTCTTTCTTTCTTTCTTTCTTTCTTATTTTCTTTCTTCGCTCTTTCTTATTTTTTCGTCTTTCTTTCTTCTTTCTTTCTTCTTTCTTTCTTCTTTCTTTCTTTCTTCTTCTTTTTTTCTTCTTTCTTTCTTCTTTCTTTCTTACTTCTTTCTTTCTTCTTTATTTCTTATTTCTTTCTTCTTTCTTTCTTCTTACTTTCTTTCTTCTTTCTTTCTTTATTCTTTATTCTTTCTTTCTTCTTTCTTTCTTTCTTTCTTCTCTCTTTCTTATTTTTTCTTCTTTCTTTTTCTTTCTTTCTTTTTTCTTTCCTTCTTCATTCTTACTTCTTTCTTTCTTCTTTCTTTCTTTCTTCTTTCTTTATTCTTTATTTCTTCTTTATTTCTTTCTCTCCTTCTTTCTTCATTCTTTCTTTCCTTCTACTTTCTTTCTTCTTTCTTCTTTCTTTCTTACTTCTTTCTTACTTCTTTATTTCTTCTTTCTTTCTTCTTTCTTTCTTTCTTTCTTTCTTTCCTTCTTTCTTTCTTTCTTTCTTTCTTTCTTTCTTTCTTTCTTTCTTTCTTTCTTTCTTCTCTCTTTCTTACTTTTTCTTCTTTTTTTCTTCTTTCTTTCTTTTTTCTTTCCTTCTTCCTTTTTTCTTAATTCTTTCTTTCTTCTTCCTTTCTTCTTTATTTCTATCTTTCTTTCTTCTTTCTTTCTTCTTTCTGTCTTCTTTCTTTCTTACTTCTTTCTTAATTCTTTATATCTTCTTTCTTTCTTCTTGATTTCTTTCTTCTTTCTTTGTTCTTTCTTTGTTCTTTCTTTCTTCTTTCTTTCTTCTTTCTTATTTCTTTCTTCTTTCTTTGTTCTTTCTTTCTTCATTCTTTCTTCTTTCTTTATTTCTTTCTTCTTTCTTTCTTCTTTCTTTCTTTCTTCTTTCTTTCTTCCTTCTTTCTTACTTCTTTCTTTCTTCTTTCTTTCTTCTTTCTTTCTTTCTTCTTTCTTTCTTATTTTTTCTTCTTTCTTTCTTCTTTCTTTCTTACTTCTTTCTTACTTCATTATTTCTTCTTTCTTTCTTCTTTCTTTCTTCTTCCTTTCTTCTTTCTTTCTTCTTTCTTCCTTTGTTCTTTCTTTCTTTATTCTTTCTTCTTTCTTTCTTCTTTCTTATTTCTTTCTTCTTTCTTTCTTACTTCTTTCTAACTTCTTTCTTACTTCTTTCTTTCTTCTTTCTTTATTCTTTCTTTCTTCTTTCTTTCTTAGTTCTTCTTTCCTTCTTTCTTCTATCTTTCTTTATTCTTTCTTTCTTCTCCTTTCTTTTCCTTTCTTCTTTCATTTTTCTTTCTTTCTTTCTTCTTTCTTCTTTCTTTCTTCTTTCTTTCTTCTTTCTTCTTTTTTTCTTCTGTCTTTCTTCTTTCTTTCTTACTTCTTTCTTTCTTCTTTCTTTCTTCTTTCTTCTTTCTTTCTTCTTACTTTCTTTCTTCTTTCTTTCTTCATTCTTTATTCTTTCTTTCTTCTTTCTATCTTCTTTCCTTCTTCTTTCTTTCTTCTTTCTTTCTTCTTTCTTTCTTTCTTTCTTCTCTCTTTCTTATTTTTTTTTCTTTCTTTCTTCTTTCTTCTCTCTTTCTTCTTTCTTTATTTCTTCTTTCTTTCTTCATTCTTTATTCTTTCTTTCTTCTTTCTTTCTCTTTCTTTCTTCTTTCTTTCTTTCTTTCTTCTTTCTTTCTTCTTTATTTCTTACTTCTTTCTTACTACTTTATTTCTTCTTTCTTCTTTCTTTCTTCTTTCTTCTTTCTTCTTTCTTTCTTCTCTCTCTCTTTCTTCTTTCTTTCTTCTTTCTTTGTTCTTTCTTTCTTTCTTCTTTCTTTCTTCTTTCTTTTTTTCTTTCTTTCTTCTTTCTTTCTTCTTTCTTTATTTCTTCTTTCTTTCTTTCTTCCTCTTTCTTTCTTCTTTATTTCTTTCTTATTTCTTTCTTCTTTCTTTCTTACTTCTTTCCTACTTCTCTCTTACTTCTTTCTTTCTTCTTTCTTTATTCTTTCTTTCTTTCTTCTTTCTTTCTTCTTTCTTCTTTCCTTCTTTCTTCTATCTTTCTTTATTCTTTCTTACTTCTTCCTTTCTTTTCCTTTCTTCTTTCATTTTTTCTTTCTTTCTTCTTTCTTTCTTTATTCTTTCTTTCTTCTTACTTTCTTCTTTCTTCTTCCTTTCTTCTTTCTCTCTTCTTTCTTTCTTCTTTCTTTCTTACTTCTGTCTTTCTTCTTTCTTTGTTCTTCCCTTCTTTCTTCTTTCTTTCTTCTTTCTTTCTTCTTTCTTTCTTTCTTCTTTCTTTCTTCTTTATTTCTTTCTTTCTTCATTATTTCATTCTTTCTTACTTCTTTCTTTCTTCTTTCATTCTTTCTTCTTTCTTTCTTCTTTCTTTCTTCTTTCTTTCTTCTTCTTTCTTTCTTTCTTCTTTCTTTCTTCTCTCTTTCTTCTCTCTTTCTTACTTATTTCTTACTTCTTTCTTACTTCTTTCTTAAATCTTTCTTTTTTCTTTCTTACTTCTTTCTTACTTCTTTCATTCTTTGTTCTTTCTTTCTTCTTTCTTTCTTATTTCTTTATTCTTTCTTCATTCTTTCTTCTTTCTTTCTTTCTTCTTTCATTATCTTTCATTCTTCTTTCTTTCTTTCTTCCTTCTTTCTTTCTCTATTCTTTATTCTTTCTTTCTTCTTTCTTTCTCTTTCTTTCTTCTTTCTTTCTTCTTTATTTCTTACTTCTTTCTTACTGCTTTATTTCTTCTTTCTTCTTTCTTTCTTCTTTCTTCTTTCTTTCTTCTCTCTCTCTTTCTTCTTTCTTTCTTCTTTCTTTGTTCTTTCTTTCTTCTTTCTTTCTTCTTTCTGTATTTCTTTCTTTCTTCTTTCTTTCTTCTTTCTTTCTTTCTTCTTTCTTTCTTTCTTCCTTCTTTCTTTCTTCTTTCTTCTTTCTTATTTCTTTCTTCTTTCTTTCTTCTTTCTTTCTTCTTCTTTCTTTCTTTCTTCTTTCTTTCTTCTCTCTTTCTTCTTTCTTTCTTACTTCTTCCTTACTTCTTTCCTACTTCTTTCTTAAATCTTTCTTTATTCTTTCTTACGTCTTTCTTACTTCTTTCTTTCTTTGTTCTTTCTTTCTTCTTTCTTTCTTTCTTCATTCTTTCTTCTTTTTTCTTTCTTCCTTCTTTCTTTCTTCTTTCTTTCTTTCTTCTTTCTTTCTTTCTTCTTACTTTCTTTCTTCTTTCTTTCTTCTTTCTTCTTTCTTTCTTCTTTCTTTCTTTCTTCATTCTTTCTTTTTTATTCTTTCTTCTTTCTTTCTTTCTTCTTTCTTTCTTTCTTCTTTCTTTCTTTCTTCATTCTTTCTTCTTTCATTTTTTCTTTCTTCTTTCTTTCTTCTTTCTTTCTCTCGTCTTTCTTTCTCTCGTCTTCCCTTCTCTCGTCTGTCTCTCGTCTTTCTTTCTTTCGTATTTCTTTCTTTTGTCTTTCTTTCTTCTTTCTTTCTTTCGTCTTTCTTTCTTCTTTATTTCATCTTTCTTTCTTTCTTCTTTCTTTCTTTCTTCTTCTTTCTTTCTTTCTTCTTTTTTTCTTCTTTCTTTCTTTCTTCTTTCATTCGTTCTTCTTTCTTTCTTCTTTCTTACTTTCTTCTTTCTTTCTTCTTTCTTTCTCTCGTCTTTCTTTCCCTCGTCTTCCTTTCTCTCGTCTGTCTCTCGTCTTTCTTTCTTTCGTCTTTCTTTCTCTCGTCTTTCTTTCTTCTTTCTTCTTTCTTCTTTCTTTCTTTCTTCTTTCTTTCTTTCTTTCTTTCTTTCTTTCTTTCTTTCTTCCTTCTTTCTTTCTTTCTTTCTTTCTTTCTTTCTTCTTTCTTTTTTCTTCTTTCTTTCTTTCTTCTTTTTTTTCTCTTTCTTTCTTCTTTCTTTCTTCTTGCTTTCTTTCTTCTTTCTTAATTTCTTTCTTACTTTCTTCTTTCTTTCTTGCTTCTTTCTTTCTTTCTTCTTTCTTTCTTCTTTCTTTCTTCTTTCTTTCTTTCTTCTTTCTTTCTTTCTTCATTCTTTCTTTTTTCTTCTTTCTTCTTTCTTTCTTTCTTCTTTCTTTCTTTCTTCATTCTTTCTTCTTTAGTTTATTCTTTCTTCTTTCTTTCTTCTTTCTTTCTCTCGTCTTTCTTTCTCTCGTCTTCCTTTCTCTCGTCTGTCTCTCGTCTTTCTTTCTTTCATCTTTCTTTCTTTTGTCTTTCTTTCTTCTTTCTTTCTTTCGTCTTTCTTTCTTCTTTATTTCATCTTTCTTTCTTTCTTCTTTCTTTCTTTCTTCTTTCTTTCTCTCTTTCTTTCTTTCTTTCTTTCTTTCTTTCTTTCTTTCTTTCTTTCTTTCTTTCTTTCTTTCTTTCTTTCTTCTTGCTTTCTTTCTTCTTTCTTCTTTCTTTATTCTTTCTTTCTCCTTTCTTTCTTTATTCTTTCTTTCTTTCTTCTTTCTTTCTTTCTTCTTTCTTTCTTTCTTCTTTCTTTCTTTCTTCTTTCTTTCTTTCGTCTTTCTTTCTTTCGTCTTTCTTTCTTCTTTCTTTCTTTATTTTTTCTTTCTTTCTTCTTTCTTTTTCTTTCTTTCTTTCTTTCTTCCTTCTTTCTTTCTTTCTTTCTTTCTTCTTTCTTTCTTTCTTCTTTCTTTCTTCTTTCTTTCTTTCTTCTTTCTTTCTTTATTCTTTCTTACTTTCTTTCTTTTTTCTTTCTTTCTTGCTTCTTTCTTTCTTCTTTCTTTCTTCTTTCTTTCTTCTTTGTTTCTTCTTTCTTTCTTTCTACTTTCTTATTTTCTTTCTTTCTTCTTTCTTTCTTGCTTCTTTCTTTCTTTCTTCTTTCTTTCTTCTTTCTTTCTTCTTTCTTTCTTCTTTCTCTCTTTCTTCTTTCTTACTTTCTTTCTCTCTTTCGTCTTTCTTTCTTCCTTCTTTCTACTTTCTTTCTTTCTTCTTTCTTCTTTCGTCTTTCTTTCTTTCGTCTTTCTCTCATCTTTCTTTCTCTCGTCTTTCTTTCTCTCGTACTTCTTTCTTTCTTCTTTCTTTCTTTCTTCTTTCTTTCTTCTTACTTTCTTTCTTCTTTCTTTCTTTCTTCTTTCTTTCTTCTTTCTTCTTTCTTTCTTCTTTCTCTCGTCTTTACTTCTCTCGTCTTTCTTTCTCTCGTCTTTCTTTCTTTCGTCTTTCTTTATTTCTTCTTTCTTTCTTTCTTCTTTCTTTCTTCATTCTTTCTTTCTTTCTTCTTTCTTTCTTCTTTCTTTCTTTCTTTCTTCTTTATTTCTTTCTTCTTTATTGTTTCTTCTTTCTTTCTTCTTTCTTTCTTCCTTCTTTCTTCTTTCTTTCTTTCTTCTTTCTTTCTTACTTTCTTCTTTATTTCTTTCTTCTTCCTTTTTCCTTCTTTCTTTCTTTCTTCTTTCTTCTTTCTTCTTTCTTTCTTTCTTCTTTCTTGCTTTCTTCTTTCTTTCTTTCTTCTTTATTTCTGTCTTCTTTCTTTCTTCTTTCTTTCTTTCTTTCTTCTTTCTTTCTTTCTTCTTTCTTTCTTTCTTCTTTCTTTCCTTATTCTTTCTTTCTTTCAACTTTCTTTCTTTCTTCTTTCTTTCTTCTTTATTTCATCATTCTTTCTTTCTTCTTTCTTTCTTTCTTCTTTCTTTCTTCCTTTCTTTCTTTCTTCCTTTCTTTCTTTCTTTCTTTCTTTCTTTCTTTCTTTCTTTCTTTCTTTCTTTCTTTCTTTCTTTCTTTCTTCTTTCTTTCTTTCTTCTTTCTTTCTTTCTTTTTTCTTTCTTCTTTCTTTCTTCTTTCTTTCTTCTTTCTTTCTTTATTCTTTCTTTCGTCTTTCTTTCTTCTTCCTTTCTTCTTTCTTTCTTTTTTCTTTCTTTCTTCTTTCTTTCTTTCTTCTTTCTTTCTTTCTTCTTTCTTTCTTCCTTCTTTCTTTCTTTCTTTCTTTCTTCTTTCTTTCTTTCTTTCTTCTTTCTTTCTTTCTTCTTTCTTTCTTTCTTTCTTCTTTATTTCTTTCTTCTTTCTTTTTTCTTCTTTCTTTCTTTCTTTCTTCTTTCTTTCTTCCTTCTTTCTTCTTTCTTTCTTCTTTCTTTCTTTCTTTCTTCTTTATTTCTTTCTTCTTCCTTTTTCCTTCTTTCTTTCTTTCTTCTTTCTTCTTTCTTCTTTCTTTCTTTCTTCTTTCTTTCTTTCTTCTTTCTTTCTTTCTTCTTTCTTTATTTCTTTTTTCTTTCTTTCTTCTTTCTTTCTTTCTTCTTTCTTTCTTCTTTCTTTCTTCTTTCGTTCTTCTTTCTTTCTTTATTCTTTCTTTCTTTCTTCTTTCTTTCTTCTTTCTTCTTTCTTTCTTTCTTTTCTTTCCTTAATCTTTCTTTCTTTCAACTTTCTTTCTTTCTTCTTTCTTTCTTCTTTCTTCCGTTCTTCATTCTTTCTTTTTTCTTCTTTCTTCTTTCTTTCTTTCTTCTTTCTTTCTTTCTTCTTTCTTTCTTTCTTTCTTCTTTCTTTCTTCTTTCTTTCTCTCGTCTTCCTTTCTATCGTCTTCCTTTCTCTCGTCTGTCTCTCGTCTTTCTTTCTTTCGTCTTTCTTTCTTTCGTCTTTCTTTCTTCTTTCTTTCTTTCGTCTTTCTTTCTTTCTTCTTTCTTTCTTCTTTCTTTCTTCTTTATTTCATCATTCTTTCTTTCTTCTTTCTTTCTTTCTTCTTTCTTTCTTCCTTTCTTTCTTTCTTTCTTTCTTCTTTCTTTCTTTCTTCTTTCTTTCTTTCTTCTTTCTTTCTTTCTTTCTTCTTTCTTTCTTTCTTCTTTATTTCTTTATTCTTTCTTTCTTTCGTCTTTCTTTCTTTCTTCTTTCTTCTTTCCTTCTTTCTTCTTCCTTCTTTTGTCTTTCTTTCTTTCGTCTTTCTCTCATCTTTCCTTCTCTCATCTTTCATTCTCTCGTCTTTCTTTCTCTCACCTTCTTTCTCTCGTCTTTCTTTCTCTCGTATTTCTTTCTTTCTTCTTTTTTTCTTTCTTCTTCCTTTCTTCTTACATTCTTTCTTCTTTCTTTATTTCTTCCTTTCTTTTTTCTTTCTTCTTTCTTTCTTTCTTCTTTCTTTCTTCTTTCTTTCTTCTTTTTTTTTCTTCTTTCTTTCTTCTTTCTTTCTTTCTTCTTTCTTTCTTTCTTCTTTCTTTCTTCTTTCTTTCTTTCATCTTTCTTTCTTTCTTCTTTCTTTCTTACTTCTTTCCTTCTTCTTTCTTTCTTTCTTCATTGTTTCTCTCGTCGTTCTTTCTCTCGTCTTTCTTTCTCTCGTATTTCTTTCCTTCGTTTTTCTTTCTTTCGTCTTTCTCTCGTCTTTCTTTCTCTCGTCTTTCTTTCTCTCGTCTTTCTTTGTTTCGTCTTTATTTCCTTTGTCTTTCTTTCTTTCGTCTTTCTCTCGTCTTTCTTTCTCTCGTCTTTCTTTCTCTCGTCTTTCTTTCTTTCGTCTTTCTTTCTTTCTTCTTACTTTCTTTCTTCTTTCTTCTTACTTCTTTCTTTCTTTCTCCATTCTTTCTTTCATTCTTTCTTTCTTTCTTTCTTTCTTCTTTCTTTCTTCTTTCTTTCTTTCTTCTTTATTTCTTCATTCTTTCTTTCTCCATTCTTTCTTTCTTTCTTCTTTCTTTCTTCTTTCTTTATTTCTTCTTTCTTTCTTCTTTCTTCTTTCTTTCTTCTTTCTTTCTTTCTTCTCTTTTTCTTTCTTCTTTCTTTCTTCTTTCTTTCTTCTTTCTTTGATTATTCTCTCTTTCTTCTTTCTTTCTTTCTTATTTCTTTCTTTCTTTCTACTTTCTTTCTTCTTTCGTTCTTTCTTCTTTCTTTCTTTCTTCATTCTTTCTTCTTTCGTTTTTTCTTTCTTCTTTCTTTCTTCTTTCTTTCTCTCGTCTTTCTTTCTCTCGTCTTCCTTTCTCTCGTCTGTCTCTCGTCTTGCTTTCTTTCGTCTTTCTTTCTTTTGTCTTTCTTTCTTCTTTCTTTCTTTCGTCTTTCTTTCTTATTTCATCTTTCTTTCTTTCTTCTTTCTTTCTTTCTTCTTTCTTTCTTTCTTCTTTCTTTCATTCTTTCTTTCTTTCTTTCTTTCTTTCTTTCTTTCTTTCTTTCTTCTTACTTTCTTTCTTCTTTCTTCTTTCTTTATTCTTTCTTTCTCCTTTCTTTCTTTATTCTTTCTTTCTTTCTTCTTTCTTTCTTTCTTCTTTCTTTCTTTCTTCTTTCTTTCTTTCGTCTTTCTTTCTTCTTTCTTTCTTTATTTTTTCTTTCTTTCTTCTTTCTTTTCTTTCTTTCTTTCTTGCTTCTTTCTTTCTTTCTTTCTTTCTTCTTTCTTTCTTCTTTCTTTCTTCTTTCTTTCTTCTTTCTTTCTTCTTTCTTTCTTTCTTCTTTCTTTCTTTCTTCTTTCTTACTTTCTTTCTTTCTTTATTCTTTCTTTCTTGCTTCTTTCTTTCTTCTTTCTTTCTTCTTTCTTTCTTCTTTGTTTCTTCTTTCTTTCTTTCTTCCTTCTTATTTTCTTTCTTTCTTCTTTCTTTCTTGCTTCTTTCTTTCTTTCTTCTTTCTTTCTTCTTTCTTTCTTCTTTCTTTCTTCTTTCTTTCTTCTTTCTCTCTTTCTTCTTTCTTACTTTCTTTCTCTCTTTCGTCTTTCTTTCTTTCTTCTTTCTACTTTCTTTCTTTCTTCTTTCTTCTTTCGTCTTTCTTTCTTTCGTCTTTCTCTCATCTTTCTTTCTATCGTCTTTCTTTCTCTCGTATTTCTTTCTTTCTTCTTTCTTTCTTTCTTCTTTCTTTCTTCTTACTTTCTTTCTTCTTTCTTTCTTTCTTCTTTCTTTCTTCTTTCTTTTTTCTTTCTTTCTTCTTTCTTTCTTCTTTCTATCTTTCTTTCTTCTTTCTCTCGTCTTTACTTCTCTCGTCTTTCTTTCTCTCGCCTTTCTTTCTTTCGTCTTTCTTCCTTTCTTCTTTCTTTCTTCTTTCTTTCTTCATTCTTTCTTTCTTTCTCCTTTCTTTCTTTCTTCTTTCTTTCTTTCTTTCTTCTTTATTTCTTTCTTCTTTCTTGTTTCTTCTTTCTTTCTTTCTTCTTTCTTTCTTTCTTTCTTCTTTATTTCTTTCTTCTTCCTTTTTCCTTCTTTCTTTCTTTCTTCTTTCTTCTTTCTTCTTTCTTTCTTTCTTCTTTCTTGGTTTCTTCTTTCTTTCTTTCTTCTTTCTTTATTTCTTTCTTCTTTCTTTCTTGTTTCTTTCTTTCTTCTTTCTTTTTTTCTTTCTTCTTTCTTTCTTCTTTCTTTCTCTCGTCTTCCTTTCTCTCGTCTTCCTTTCTCTCGTCTGTCTCTCGTCTTTCTTTCTTTCGTCTTTCTTTCTTTCGTCTTTCTTTCTTTCGTCTTTCTTTCTTTCTTCTTTCTTTCTTCTTTCTTTCTTCTTTATTTCATCATTCTTTTTTTCTTCTTTCTTTCTTTCTTCCTTCTTTCTTCTTTCTTTCTTCTTTCTTTCTTTATTCTTTCTTTCGTCTTTCTTTCTTTCTTCTTTCTTTCTTCTTTCTTTCTTTCTTTTTTCTTTCTTTCTTCTTTCTTTCTTTCTTCTTTCTTTATTTCTTCTTTCTTTCTTCTTTCTTCTTTCTTTCTTCTTTCTTTCTTTCTTCTCTTTTTCTTTCTTCTTTCTTTCTTCTTTCTTTCTTCTTTCTTTGATTATTCTCTCTTTCTTCTTTCTTTCTTTCTTCTTTCTTTCTTTCTTTCTACTTTCTTTCTACTTTCGTTCTTTCTTCTTTATTTCTTTCTTCATTCTTTCTTCTTTCTTTTTTTCTTTCTTCTTTCTTTCTTCTTTCTTTCTCTCGTCTTTCTTTCTCTCGTCTTCCTTTCTCTCGTCTGACTCTCGTCTTGCTTTCTTTCGTCTTTCTTTCGTCTTTCTTTCTTCTTTCTTTCTTTCGTCTTTCTTTCTTATTTCATCTTTCTTTCTTTCTTCTTTCTTTCTTTCTTCTTTCTTTCTTTCTTTCTTTCTTTCTTTCTTTCTTTCTCTCTTTCTTTCTTTCTTTCTTTCTTTCTTCTTACTTTCTTTCTTCTTTCTTCTTTCTTTATTCTTTCTTTCTCCTTTCTTTCTTTATTCTTTCTTTCTTTCTTCTTTCTTTCTTTCTTCTTTCTTTCTTTCTTCTTTCTTTCTTTCTTCTTTCTTTCTTTCGTCTTTCTTTCATCTTTCTTTCTTTATTTTTTCTTTCTTTCTTCTTTCTTTTTCTTTCTTTCTTTCTTCCTTCTTTCTTTCTTTCTTTCTTCTTTCTTTCTTTCTTCTTTCTTTCTTCTTTCTTTCTTCTTTCTTTCTTTCTTCTTTCTTTCTTTCTTCTTTCTTACTTTCTTTCTTTCTTTATTCTTTCTTTCATGCTTCTTTCTTTCTTCTTTCTTTCTTCTTTCTTTCTTCTTTCTTTCGTTCTTCTTTCTTATTTTCTTTCTTTCTTCTTTCTTTCTTGCTTCTTTCATTCTTTCTTCTTTCTTTCTTCTTTCTTTCTTCTTTCTTTCTTCTTTCTTTCTTTCTTCTTTCTTACTTTCTTTCTCTCTTTCGTCTTTCTTTCTTTCTTCTTTCTACTTTCTTTCTTTCTTGTTTCTTCTTTCGTCTTTCTTTCTTTCGTCTTTCTCTCATCTTTCTTTCTCTCGTCTTTCTTTCTCTCGTATTTCTTTCTTTCTTCTTTCTTTCTTTCTTCTTTCTTTCTTCTTACTTTCTTTCTTCTTTCTTTCTTTCTTCTTTCTTTCTTCTTTCTTATTTCTTTCTTTCTTCTTTCTTTCTTCTTTCTATCTTTCTTTCTTCTTTCTCTCGTCTTTACTTCTCTCGTCTTTCTTTCTCTCGCCTTTCTTTCTTTCGTCTTTCTTTCTTCTTTCTTTCTTCTTTCTTTCTTCATTCTTTCTTTCTTTCTTCTTTCTTTCTTTCTTCTTTCTTTCTTTCTTTCTTCTTTATTTCTTTCTTCTTTCTTGTTTCTTCTTTCTTTCTTTCTTCTTTCTTTCTTTCTTTCTCTTTATTTCTTTCTTCTTACTTTTTCCTTCTTTCTTTCTTTCTTCTTTCTTCTTTCTCCTTTCTTTCTTTCTTCTTTCTTGGTTTCTTCTTTCTTTCTTTCTTCTTTCTTTATTTTCTTTCTTCTTTCTTTCTTGTTTCTTTCTTTCTTCTTTCTTTTTTTTCTTTCTTCTTTCTTTCTTCTTTCTTTCTCTCGTCTTCCTTTCTCTCGTCTGTCTCTCGTCTTTCTTTCTTTCGTCTTTCTTTCTTTCGTCTTTCTTTCTTTCTTCTTTCTTTCTTCTTTCTTTCTTCTTTATTTCATCATTCTTTCTTTCTTCTTTCTTTCTTTCTTCCTTCTTTCTTCTTTCTTTCTTCTTTCTTTCTTTATTCTTTCTTCGTCTTTCTTTCTTTCTTCTTTCTTTCTTCTTTCTTTCTTCTTTTTTCTTTCTTTCTTCTTTCTTTCTTTCTTCTTTCTTTCTTTCTTCTTTCTTTCTTCATTCTTTCTTTCTTTCTTCTTCTTTCTTTCTTTCTTCTTTCTTTCTTCATTCTTCTTAATTCTTTCTTCTTTCTTTCTTTCTTTCTTCTTTATTTCTTTCTTCTTCTTTCTTTCTTCTTTCTTCTTTCTTCTTCTTTCTTCCTTCTTTCTTCTTTCTTTCTTCTTTCTTTCTTTCTTTCTTCTTTATTTCTTTCTTCTTCCTTTTTCCTTCTTTCTTTCTTTCTTCTTTCTTCTTTCTTCTTCTTCCTTCTTCTTCTTTCTTTCTTTCTTCTTCTTTCTTTCTTTCTTCTTTATTTCTTTCTTCTTCCTTTTTCCTTCTTTCTTCTTCTTCTTCTTTCTTTCTTTCTTTCTTCTTCTTCTTTCTTCTTTCTTTCTTCTTTCTTTCTTTTTCTTTCTTTCTTTCTTCTTTCTTTCTTCTTTCTTCTTTCTTTCTTTCTTCTTTCTTTCCTCATTCTTTCTTTCTTTCAACTTTCTTTCTTTCTTCTTTCTTTCTCTTTCTTTCGTTCTTCATTCTTCTTTCTTTTCTTCTTTCTTCTTTCTTTCTTTCTTCTCTTTCTTTCTTTCTTCTTTCTTTTTTTCTTTATTCTTTCTTTCTTCTTTCTTTCTCTCGTCTTCCTTTCTCTCGTCTGTCTCTCGTCTTTCTTTCTTTCGTCTTTCTTTCTTTCGTTTTTCTTTCTTCTTTCTTTCTTTCGTCTTTCTTTCTTTCTTCTTTCTTTCTTCTTTCTTTCTTCTTTATTTCATCATTCTTTCTTTCTTCTTTCTTTCTTTCTTCTTTCTTTCTTCCTTTCTTTCTTTCTTTCTTCTTTCTTTCTTTCTTCTTCTTTCTTTCTTCTTTCTTTCTTCTTTCTTTCTTCTTTCTTTCTTTATTCTTTCTTTCGTCTTTCTTTCTTTCTTCTTTCTTTCTTCTTTCTTTCTTTCTTTTTTTTTCTTTCTTTCTTCTTTCTTTCTTTCTTCTTTCTTTCTTTCTTCTTTCTTTCTTCCTTCTTTCTTTCTTTCTTTCTTCTCTTCTTTCTTTCTTCTTTCTTTCTTCTTCTTCTTTCTTCTTTCTTTCTTCTTTCTTTCTTTCTTCTTCTTCTTTCTTTCTTTCTTCTTTCTTTCTTTCTTTTTTCTTTCTTTCTTGCTTCTTTCTTTCTTTCTTTCTTCTTTCTTTCTTCTTTCTTTTCTTCTTTCTTTCTTCTTTCTTTCTTTCTTCTTCTTCTTTCTTTTTGTCTTTCTTTCTTTCGTCTTTCTCAAATTTTTCCTTCTCTCGTCTTTCATTCTCTCGTCTTTCTTTCTCCCACCTTCTTTCTCTCGTCTTTCTTTCTCTCGTATTTCTTTCTTTCTTCTTTTTTTCTTTCTTCTTTCTTTCTTCTTACATTCTTTCTTCTTTCTTTATTTCTTCCTTTCTTCTTTCTTTCTTTCTTCTCTTCTTTCTTTCTTCTTTCTTTCTTCTTTCTTTCTTTCATCTTTCTTTCTTTCTTCTTCTTTCTTACTTCTTTCCTTCTTCTTTCTTTCTTTCTTCATTGTTTCTCTCGTCTTTCTTTCTCTCGTCTTTCTTTCTCTCGTATTTCTTTCCTTCGTCTTTCTTTCTTTCGTCTTTCTCTCGTCTTTCTTTCTCTCGTCTTTCTTTCTCTCGTCTTTCTTTCTTTCGTCATTCTTTCTTTCTTCTTACTTTCTTTCTTCTTTCTTCTTTCTTCTTTCTTTCTTTCTCCATTCTTTCTTTCTTTCTTTCTTTCTTCTTTCTTTCTTCTTCTTCTTTCTTTCTTCTTTACTTCTTCATTCTTTCTTTCTCCATTCTTTCTTTCTTTCTTCTTTCTTTCTTCTTTCTTTATTTCTTCTTTCTTTCTTCTTTCTTCTTTCTTCTTCTTCTTTCTTTCTTTCTTCTCTTTTTCTTTCTTCTTTCTTTCTTCTTTCTTTCTTCTTTCTTTGATTCTTCTTTCTTTCTCCTTTCTTTCTTTCTTATTTCTTTCTTTCTTTCTACTTTCTTTCTTCTTTCGTTCTTTCTTCTTTCTTTCTTCTTTCTTTCTTTCATCTTTCTTTCTTTCTTCTTTCTTTCTTACTTCTTTCCTTCTTCTTTCTTTCTTTCTTCTTCATTGTTTCTCTCGTCTTTCTTTCTCTCGTCTTTCTTTCTCTCGTCTTTCTTTCTTTCGTCT
>NW_027043241.1:0-23982 GCF_036013475.1 Columba livia
AAGTAAGAATTAAGAAAGAAAGAAGAAAGAAGAAGAAAGAAAGAAGTTAGAAAGAAGTAAGAAAGAAGTAAGAAAGAAGTAAGAAAGAAGTAAGAAAGAAGTAAGAAACAAGTAAGAAATAAGTAAGAAAGAAGTAAGAAAGAAGTAAGAAAGAAGTAAGAAAGAAGTAAGAAAGAAAGAAGAAAGAAGAAAGAAGTAAGAAAGAAGTAAGAAAGAAGTAAGAAAGAAGAAAGAAAGAAGTAAGATAGAAGAAAGAAAGAAGTAAGAAAGAAGTAAGAAAGAAGTAAGAAACAAGTAAGAAAGAAGTTAGAAAGAAGTAAGAAAGAAGTAAGAAAGAAAGAAGAAAGAAAGAAGAAAGAAAGAAGAAAGAAGAAAGAAGTAAGAAAGAAGAAAGAAAGAAGAAAGAAAGAAGAAAGAAAGAATAAAGAAAGAAGAAAGAAAGAGAGAAGAAAAAAAGAAGAAAGAAGAAAGGTAGAAGAAAGAAAGAAAGAAAGAAAGAAAGAAAAAAGAAAGAACGAAGAAAGAAAGAAGAAGAAAGAAAGAATAAAGAAGAAAGAAGAAAGAAAGAAGAAAGAAAGTAGTAAAAAAGAAAGAAAGAAGAAAGAAAGAAAGAAAGAAAGAAGAAAGAAGACAGAAAGAAGAAAGAAAGAATAAAGAAAGAAAGAAAGAAGAAAGAAAGAAGAAAGAAAGGAGTAAGAAAGAAGTAAGAAAGAGGTACGAAAGAAGTAAGAAAGAAGTAAGAAAGAAGTAAGAAAGAAAGAAGAAGTAAGAAAGAAGTAAGAAAGAAGTAAGAAAGAAGAAAGAAAGAAGTAAGAAAGAAGAAAGAAAGAAGTAAGAAAGAAGTAAGAAAGAAGTAAGAAAGAAAGAAGAGAGAAGTAGAGAAAGAAGTAAGAAAGAAGTAAGAAAGAAGTAAGAAAGAAGTACGAAAGAAGTAAGAAAGAAGTAAGAAAGAAAGAAGTAAGAAAGAAGTTAGAAAGAAGTACGAAAGAAGTAAGAAAGAAGTAAGAAAGAAGAAAGAAAGAAAGAAGAAAGAAGTAAGAAAGAAAGAAGAAAGAAGAAAGAAAGAAAGAAGAAAGAAAGAAGAAAGAAAGAAGAAAGAAAGAAGAAAGAAAGAAGAAAGAAAGAAGAAAGAAAGAAGAAAGAAAGATAGAAGAAAGAAAGAAGTAAGAAAGAAGTAAGAAAGAAGTAAGAAAGAAGTAAGAAAGAAGTTAGAAAGAAGTAAGAAAGAAGTAAGAAAGATTTAAGAAAGAAAGAAGAAAGGAAGAAGAAAGAAAGAAAGAAGAAAGAAGTAACAAAGAAAGAAAGAACAAAGAAGTAAGAAAGAAAGAAAGAAGAAAGAAAGAAGAAAGAAAGAAGAAAGAAAGAAGAAAGAAAGAAGAAAGAAAGAAGAAAGAAAGAAGAAAGAAAGAAGAAAGAAAGAAGAAAGAAAGAAGAAAGAAAGAAAGAAGTAAGAAAGAAGTAAGAAAGAAGTAAGAAAGAAGTAAGAAAGAAGTAAGAAAGAAAGAAGAAAGAAAGAAGAAAGAAAGAAGAAACAAGAAAGAAGTAAGAAAGAAGGAAGAAAGAAGAAAGATAGAAGAAAGAAAGAAGATAGAAAGAAGAAAGAAAGAGAGAAGAAAGAAAGAAGAAAGAAAGAAGAAAGAGAGAAGAAAGAGAGAAGAAAGAAAGAAGAAGAAAGAAGAAAGAAGAAAGAAAGAAGATAGAAAGAAAGAAAGAACAAAGAAAGAACGAAGAAAGAAAGAATAAAGAAGAAAGAAAGAATAAAGAAGAAAGAAGAAAGAAAGAAGAAAGAAAGAAAGAAAGAACAAAGAAAGAACGAAGAAAGAAGGAAGAAATAAGAAAGAAAGAAGTAAGAAAGAAGTAAGAAAGAAGTAAGAAAGAAGTAAGAAAGAAAGAAGAAATAAGTAAGAAAGAAGAAAGAAAGAAGAAAGAAAGAAGTTAGAAAGAAGTAAGAAAGAAGTTAGAAAGAAGTAAGAAAGAAGTAAGAAAGAAGTAAGAAAGAAAGAAGAAAGAAGAAGAAAGAAGGAAGAAAGAGGAAAGAAGTAAGAAAGAAGTAAGAAAGAAGTAAGAAAGAAAGAAGAAAGAAAGAAGAAAGAAAGAAAGAAAGAAAGAAGAAGGAAAGAAGAAAGAAGAAAGAAAGAAGAAAGAAGAAAGAAAGAAAGAAGAAAGAAAGAAGAATGAAAGAAGAAAGAAAGAAGAAAGAAAGAAGAAAGAAACAGAGAAGAAAGAAAGAAGAAAGAAAGAAGAAAGAAAGAAGAAAGAAAGTCAGAAGAAAGAAAGAAGAAAGAAAGAAGAAAGAAAGAAGAAGGAAAGAAGAAAGAAAGAAGAAAGAAAGAATAAAGAAAGAAAGAAGAAAGAAAGAAGAAAGAAAGAGACAAGAAAGAAAGAAGAAAGAAAGAAGAAAGAGAGAAGAAAGAGAGAAGAAAGAAGAAGAAAGAAAGAAGAAATTAGAAAGAAAGAGAAAGAAAGAAGAAAGAAAGAAAGAAGAAAGAAAAAAGAAATAAAGAAAAAAGAAAGAAGAAAGAAAGAAGAAAGAAAGAGGAAGAAAGAAAGAAGAAAGAAGGAAGAAAGAAAGAAGAAAGAGAGAAGAAAGAGAGAAGAAAGAGAGAAGAAAGAAATAAGTAAGAAAGAAGTAAGAAAGAAGTAAGAAAGAAGTAAGAAAGAAGTAAGAAAGAGGTAGAAAGAAGTAAGAAAGAAGTAAGAAAGAAGAAAGAAAGAAGTAAGAAAGAAGAAAGAATTAAGAAAGAAGTAAGAAAGAAGCAAGAAAGAAGTAAGAAAGAAGTAAGAAAGAAAGAAGAAAGAAGTAAGAAATAAGTAAGAAAGAAGTAAGAAAGAAGAAGTAAGAAAGAAGTAAGAAAGAAGTAAGAAAGAAGAAAGAAAGAAGTAAGAAAGAAGAAAGAAAGAAGTAAGAAAGAAGTAAGAAAGAAGTAAGAAAGAAAGAAGAGAGAAGTAGAGAAAGAAGTAAGAAAGAAGTAAGAAAGAAGTAAGAAAGAAGTACGAAAGAAGTAAGAAAGAAGTAAGAAAGAAAGAAGTAAGAAAGAAGTTAGAAAGAAGTACGAAAGAAGTAAGAAAGAAGTAAGAATGTAAGAAGTAAGAAAGAAGTAAGAAAGAAGTAAGAAAGAAGAAAGAAAGAAAGAAGAAAGAAAGAAGAAAGAAAGAAGAAAGAAAGAAGAAAGAAAGATAGAAGAAAGAAAGAAGTAAGAAAGAAGTAAGAAAGAAGTAAGAAAGAAGTAAGAAAGAAGTTAGAAAGAAGTAAGAAAGAAGTAAGAAAGATTTAAGAAAGAAAGAAGAAAGGAAGAAGAAAGAAAGAAAGAAGAAAGAAGTAACAAAGAAAGAAAGAAGAAAGAAAGAAGAAAGAAAGAAAGAAGTAAGAAAGAAAGAAAGAAGAAAGAAAGAAGAAAGAAAGAAGAAAGAAAGAAGAAAGAAAGAAGAAAGAAAGAAGAAAGAAAGAAGAAAGAAAGAAGAAAGAAAGAAAGAAGTAAGAAAGAAGTAAGAAAGAAGTAAGAAAGAAGTAAGAAAGAAGTAAGAAAGAAAGAAGAAGAAAGAAGAAAGAAAGAAGAAACAAGAAAGAAGTAAGAAAGAAGGAAGAAAGAAGAAAGATAGAAGAAAGAAAGAAGATAGAAAGAAGAAAGAAAGAGAGAAGAAAGAAAGAAGAAAGAAAGAAGAAAGAGAGAAGAAAGAGAGAAGAAAGAAAGAAGAAAGAAAGAAGAAAGAAGAAAGAAAGAAGATAGAAAGAAAGAAAGAACAAAGAAAGAACGAAGAAAGAAAGAATAAAGAAGAAAGAAAGAATAAAGAAGAAAGAAGAAAGAAAGAAGAAAGAAAGAAAGAAAGAAGAAAGAAAGAACGAAGAAAGAAGGAAGAAATAAGAAAGAAAGAAGTAAGAAAGAAGTAAGAAAGAAGTAAGAAAGAAAGAAGAAATAAGTAAGAAAGAAGAAAGAAAGAAGAAAGAAAGAAGTTAGAAAGAAGTAAGAAAGAAGTTAGAAAGAAGTAAGAAAGAAGTAAGAAAGAAGTAAGAAAGAAAGAAGAAAGAAGAAGAAAGAAGGAAGAAAGAGGAAAGAAGTAAGAAAGAAGTAAGAAAGAAGTAAGAAAGAAAGAAGAAAGAAAGAAGAAAGAAAGAAAGAAAGAAAGAAGAAAGAAAGAAGAAAGAAGAAAGAAAGAAGAAAGAAGAAAGAAAGAAAGAAGAAAGAAAGAAGAATGAAAGAAGAAAGAAAGAAGAAAGAAAGAAGAAAGAAACAGAGAAGAAAGAGAGAAGAAAGAAAGAAGAAAGAAAGAAGAAAGAAAGTGAGAAGAAAGAAAGAAGAAAGAAAGAAGAAGAAAGAAGAAGGAAAGAAGAAAGAAAGAAGAAAGAAAGAATAAAGAAAGAAAGAGGAAAGAAAGAAGAAAGAAAGAAGAAAGAAAAAAGAAAGAAAGAGACAAGAAAGAAAGAAGAAAGAAAGAAGAAAGAGAGAAGAAAGAGAGAAGAAAGAAAGAAGAAAGAAAGAAGAAATTAGAAAGAAAGAAGAAAGAAAGAAGAAAGAAAGAAAGAAGAAAGAAAAAGAAATAAAGAAAAAAGAAAGAAGAAAGAAAGAAGAAAGAAAGAGGAAGAAAGAAAGAAGAAAGAAGGAAGAAAGAAAGAAGAAAGAGAGAAGAAAGAGAGAAGAAAGAGAGAAGAAAGAAATAAGTAAGAAAGAAGTAAGAAAGAAGTAAGAAAGAAGTAAGAAAGAAGTAAGAAAGAGGTAGAAAGAAGTAAGAAAGAAGTAAGAAAGAAGAAAGAAAGAAGTAAGAAAGAAAAAAGAATTAAGAAAGAAGTAAGAAAGAAGCAAGAAAGAAGTAAGAAAGAAGTAAGAAAGAAAGAAGAAAGAAGTAAGAAATAAGTAAGAAAGAAGTAAGAAAGAAGTACGAAAGAAGAAAGAAAGAAGTAAGAAAGAAGTAAGAAAGAAGAAAGAAAGAAGTAAGAAAGAAGAAAGAAAGAAGTAAGAAAGAAGTAAGAAAGAAGTAAGAAAGAAGTAAGAAAGAAGTTAGAAAGAAGTAAGAAAGAAGTAAGAAAGAAAGAAGAAAGAAAGAAGAAAGAAAGAAGAAAGAAGAAAGAAGTAAGAAAGAAGAAAGAAAGAAGAAAGAAAGAAGAAAGAAAGAATAAAGAAAGAAGAAAGAAAGAGAGAAGAAAAAAAGAAGAAAGAAGAAAGATAGAAGAAAGAAAGAAAGAAAGAAAGAAAGAAAGAAAAAAGAAAGAACGAAGAAAGAAAGAAGAAAGAAGAAAGAAAGAATAAAGAAGAAAGAAGAAAGAAAGAAGAAAGAAAGAAAGAAAGAAAGAACAAAGAAAGAACGAAGAAAGAAGGAAGAAATAAGAAAGAAAGAAGTAAGAAAGAAGTAAGAAAGAAGTAAGAAAGAAGTAAGAAAGAAGTAAGAAAGAAAGAAGAAATAAGTAAGAATGAAGAAAGAAAGAAGAAAGAAAGAAGTTAGAAAGAAGTAAGAAAGAAGTTAGAAAGAAGTAAGAAAGAAGTAAGAAAGAAGTAAGAAAGAAAGAAGAAAGAAAGAAGAAAGAAGGAAGAAAGAGGAAAAGTAAGAAAGAAGTAAGAAAGAAGTAAGAAAGAAAGAAGAAAGAAAGAAGAAAGAAAGAAAGAAAGAAAGAAAGAAGAAAGAAAGAAGAAAGAAGAAAGAAAGAAAGAAGAAAGAAAGAAGAATGAAAGAAGAAAGAAAGAAGAAAGAAAGAAGAAAGAAACAGAGAAGAAAGAAAGAAGAAAGAAAGAAGAAAGAAAGAAGAAAGAAAGAGAGAAGAAAGAAAGAAGAAAGAAAGAAGAAAGAAAGAAGAAGGAAAGAAGAAAGAAAGAAGAAAGAAAGAAGAAAGAAAGAAAGAGGAAAGAAAGAAGAAAGAAAGAAGAAAGAAAGAAGAAAGAAAGAGACAAGAAAGAAAGAAGAAAGAAAGAAGAAAGAGAGAAGAAAGAGAGAAGAAAGAAAGAAGAAAGAAAGAAGAAATTAGAAAGAAAGAAGAAAGAAAGAAGAAAGAAAGAAAGAAGAAAGAAAAAGAAATAAAGAAAAAAGAAAGAAGAAAGAAAGAAGAAAGAAAGAGGAAGAAAGAAAGAAGAAAGAAAGAAGAAAGAAAGAAGAAAGAGAGAAGAAAGAGAAGAAAGAGAGAAGAAAGAAATAAGTAAGAAAGAAGTAGGAAAGAAGTAAGAAAGAAGTAAGAAAGAAGTAAGAAAGAAGTAAGAAAGAGGTAGAAAGAAGTAAGAAAGAAGTAAGAAAGAAGAAAGAAAGAAGTAAGAAAGAAGAAAGAATTAAGAAAGAAGTAAGAAAGAAGCAAGAAAGAAGTAAGAAAGAAGTAAGAAAGAAAGAAGAAAGAAGTAAGAAATAAGTAAGAAAGAAGTAAGAAAGAAGTACGAAAGAAGAAAGAAAGAAGTAAGAAAGAAGTAAGAAAGAAGAAAGAAAGAAGTAAGAAAGAAGAAAGAAAGAAGTAAGAAAAAAGTAAGAAAGAAGTAAGAAAGAAGTAAGAAAGAAGTTAGAAAGAACTAAGAGAGAAGTAAGAAAGAAGTAAGAAAGAAAGAAGAAAGAAAGAAGAAAGAAAGAAGAAAGAAGAAAGAAGTAAGAAAGAAGAAAGAAAGAAGAAAGAAAGAAGAAAGAAAGAATAAAGAAAGAAGAAAGAAAGAGAGAAGAAAAAAAGAAGAAAGAAGAAAGATAGAAGAAAGAAAGAAAGAAAGAAAGAAAAAAGAAAGAACGAAGAAAGAAAGAAGAAAGAAGAAAGAAAGAATAAAGAAGAAAGAAGAAAGAAAGAAGAAAGAAAGTAGAAAAAAAGAAAGAAAGAAGAAAGAAAGAAAGAAAGAAGAAGGAAGACAGAAAGAAGAAAGAAAGAAGAAAGAAAGAAAGAAAGAAGAAAGAAAGAAGAAAGAAAGGAGTAAGAAAGAAGTAAGAAAGAGGTAAGAAAGAAGTTAGAAAGAAGTAAGAAAGAAGTAAGAAAGAAAAAAGAAGTAAGAAAGAAGTAAGAAAGAAGTAAGAAAGAAGAAAGAAAGAAGTAAGAAAGAAGAAAGAAAGACGTAAGAAAGAAGTAAGAAAGAAGTAAGAAAGAAAGAAGTAAGAAAGAAGTAAGAAAGAAGTACGAAAGAAGTAAGAAAGAAGCAAGAAAGTAAGAAGTAAGAAAGAAGTAAGAAAGAAGTAAGAAAGAAGAAAGAAAGAAAGAAGAAAGAAGTAAGAAAGAAAGAAGAAAGAAGAAGAAAGAAAGAAGAAAGAAAGAATAAAGAAAGAAGAAAGAAAGAAGAAAGAAAGAAGAAAGAAAGATAGAAGAAAGAAAGAAGAAAGAAAGAAGAAAGAAGGAAGAAAGAAATAAGAAAGAAAGAAAGAAGTAAGAAAGAAGTAAGAAAGAAGTAAGAAAGAAGTAAGAAAGAATTTAGAAAGAAGTAAGAAAGAAGTAAGAAAGATTTAAGAAAGAAAGAAGGAAGAAAGAAGAAAGAAGAAAGAAGAAAGAAGTAACAAAGAAAGAAAGAAGAAAGAAGAAAGAAAGAAAGAAGTAAGAGAGAAAGAAAGAAGAAAGAAAGAAGAAAGAAAGAAGAAAGAAAGAAGAAAGAAAGAAGAAAGAAAGAAGAAAGAAAGAAGAAAGAAAGAAGAAGAAAGAAAGAAGTAAGAAAGAAGTAAGAAAGAAGTAAGAAAGAAGTAAGAAAGAAAGAAGAAAGAAAGAAGAAAGAAAGAAGAAACAAGAAAGAAGTAAGAAAGAAGGAAGAAAGAAGAAAGATAGAAGAAAGAAAGAAGAAAGAAAGAAGAAAGAAAGAAGAAAGAAAGAGAGAAGAAAGAAAGAAGAAAGAAAGAAGAAAGAGAGAAGAAAGAGAGAAGAAAGAAAGAAGAAAGAAAGAAGAAAGAAGAAAGAAAGAAGAAAGAAATAAACAAAGAACAAAGAAAGAACGAAGAAAGAAAGAAGAAAGAAGAAAGAAAGAATAAAGAAGAAAGAAGAAAGAAAGAAGAAAGAAAGAAAGAACAAAGAGAGAACGAAGAAAGAAGGAAGAAAGAAGAAAGAAAGAAGTAAGAAAGAAGTAAGAAAGAAGTAAGAAAGAAGTAAGAAAGAAAGAAGAAATAAGTAAGAAAGAAGAAAGAAAGAAGAAAGAAGTTAGAAAGAAGTAAGAAAGAAGTTAGAAAGAAGTAAGAAAGAAGTAAGAAAGAAGTAAGAAAGAAAGAAGAAAGAAAGAAGAAAGAAGGAAGAAAGAGGAAAGAAGTAAGAAAGAAGAGAAGAAAGAAGTAAGAAAGAAAGAAGAAAGAAAGAAGAAAGAAAGAAAGAAAGAAAAAAGAAAGAAGAAAGAAGAAAGAAAGAAGAAAGAAGAAAGAAAGAAAGAAGAAAGAAAGAGACAAGAAAAAAAGAAGAAAGAAAGAAGAAAGAGAGAAGAAAGAGAGAAGAAAGAAAGAAGAAAGAAAGAAGAAATTAGAAAGAAAGAAGAAAGAAAGAAGAAAGAAAGAAAGAAGAAAGAAAAAAGAAATAAAGTAAAAAGAAAGAAGGAAGAAAGAAGAAAGAAAGAGGAAGAAAGAAAGAAGAAAGAAAGAAGAAAGAAAGAAGAAAGAGAGAAGAAAGAGAGAAGAAAGAGAGAAGAAAGAAATAAGTAAGAAAGAAGTAAGAAAGAAGTAAGAAAGAAGTAAGAAAGAAGTAAGAAAGAGGTAGAAAGAAGTAAGAAAGAAGTAAGAAAGAAGAAAGAAAGAAGTAAGAAAGAAGAAAGAATTAAGAAAGAAGTAAGAAAGAAGCAAGAAAGAAGTAAGAAAGAAGTAAGAAAGAAAGAAGAAAGAAGTAAGAAATAAGTAAGAAAGAAATAAGAAAGAAGTACGAAAGAAGAAAGAAAGAAGTAAGAAAGAAGTAAGAAAGAAGTAAGAAAGAAGTAAGAAAGAAAGAAGAAAGAAGTAAGAAAGAAAGAAGAAAGAAAGAAGAAAGAAAGAAGAAACAAAGAAGTTAGAAAGAAGTAAGAAAGAAGTAAGAAAGAAGTAAGAAAGAAGTTAGAAAGAAGTAAGAAAGAATTAAGAAAGAAGTAAGAAAGAAAGAGTAAGAAAGAAGTAAGAAAGAAGTAAGAAAGAAAGAAGAAAGAAGAAAGAAAGAAGTTAGAAAGAAGTAAGAAAGAAGTAAGAAAGAAGTAAGAAAGAATGAAGAAAGAAAGAAGAAAGTAAGAAGTTAGAAAGAAGTAAGAAAGAAGAAAAAAAGAAGTAAGAAAGAAGTTAGAAAGAAGTAAGAAAGAAGTAAGAAAAAAGTTAGAAAGAAGTAAGAAAGAAGAAAGAAAGAAAGAAGTAAGAAAGAAATAAGAAAGAAGTTAGAAAGAAGTTAGAAAGAATTTTAGAAATAAGAAAGAAAGAAGAAAGGAAGAATAAAGAAATAAAGAAGTAAAAAAGAAGTAAGAAAGAAGTAAGAAAGAAAGAAGAAAGAAAGAAGAAAGAAAGAAGTAAGAAAGAAGTAAGAAAGAAGAAAGAAAGAAGTAAGAATGAAGAAAGAAAGAAAGAAGAAAGAAAGAAGAAAGAAAGAAGAAAGAAGAAAGAAGTAAGAAAGAAGTAAGAGAGAAAGAAGAAAGAAGTAAGAAAGAAGTAAGAAAGAAGTAAGAAAGAAGTAAGAAAGAAAAAAAGAAAGAAGTAAGAAAGAAGTAAGAAAGAAAAAAAGAAAGAAGTAAGAAAGAATAAGAAAGAAGTAAGAAAGAAAGAAGAAAGAAGTAAGAAACAAAGAAGAAAGAAAGAAGAAAGAAAGAAGAAAGAAAGAAGTTAGAAAGAAGTAAGAAAGAAGTAAGAAAGAAGTAAGAAAGAAGTAAGAAAGAAGAAAGAAAGAAGTAAGAAAGAAAGAAGAAGGAAAGAAAGAAAGAAGTAAGAAAGAAGTAAGAAAGAAGTAAGAAAGAAGAAAGAAAGAAGAAAGAAAGAAGAAAGAAAGAATAAAGAAAGAAGAAAGAAAGAGAGAAGAAAAAAAGAAGAAAGAAGAAAGGTAGAAGAAAGAAAGAAAGAAAGAACAAAGAAAGAACGAAGAAAGAAAGAAGAAAGAAGAAAGAAAGAATAAAAAAGAAATAAGAAAGAAAGAAGAAGGAAAGTAGAAAAAAGAAAGAAAGAAGAAAGAAAGAAGAAAGAAAGAAAGAAGAAAGAAAGAAGAAAGAAAGAAGTAAGAAAGAAGTAAGAAAGAAGTAAGAAAGAAAGAAGAAAGAAGTAGAGAAAGAAGTAAGAAAGAAGTAAGAATGAAGTAGAGAAAGAAGTAAGAAAGAAGTAAGAAAGAAGTAAGAAAGAAGTATGAAAGAAGTAAGAAAGAAGTAAGAAAGAAGTAAGAAAGAAGGAAGAAAGAAGAAAGAAGTAAAAAGAAGTAAGAAAGAAGTAAGAAAGAAGTAAGAAAGAAGAAAGAAAGAAGTAAGAAAGAAACAAGAAAGAAGTAGAGAAAGAAGTAAGAAAGAAGTAAGAAAGAAGTAAGAAAGAAGTAAGAAAGAAGTAAGAAAGAAGTACGAAAGAAGTAAGAAAGAAGTAAGAAAGAAAGAAGTAAGAAAGAAGTAAGAAAGAAGTAAGAAAGAAGTACGAAAGAAGGAAGAAAGAAGTAAGAAAGAAAGAAAGAAGAAAGAAGTAAGAAAGAAGTAAGAAAGAAGTACGAAAGAAGTAAGAAAGAAAGAAGTAAGAAAGAAGAAAGAAAGAAGTAAGAAAGAAGAAAGAAAGAAAGAAGAAAGAAGTAAGAAAGAAGTAAGAAAGAAGTAAGAAAGAAGTAAGAAAGGAGTAAGAATGAAGTAAGAACGAAAGAAGAAAGATAGAAGAAAGAAAGAAAAAAGAAAGAAGGAAGAAAGAAGTAAGAAAGAAGTAAGAAAGAAGCAAGAAAGATTTTAGAAAGAAGTAAGAAAGAAGTAAGAAAGAAGTAAGAAAGATGTTAGAAAGAAGTAAGAAATAAGTAAGAAAGAATTAAGAAAGAAGTAAGAAAGAAATAAGAAATAAGTAAGAAAGAAGTAAGAAAGAAGTAAGAAAGAAAGAAGTAAGAAAGAAGAAAGAAAGAAGTAAGAAAGAAGTAAGAAAGAAGTAAGAAAGAAGTAAGAAAGAAGTAAGAAAGAAAAAAGAAAGAAGAAAGAAAAAAGAAAGAAAGAAGTAAGAAAGAAGTAAAAAAGAAGTAAGAAAGAAGTAAGAAAGAAAGAAGAAAGAAAGAAGAAAGAAAGAAGAAAGAAAGAGGTTAGAAAGAAGTAATAAAGAAGTTAAAAAGAAGTAAGAAAGAAGTATGAAATAAGGAAGAAAGAAAGAAGAAAGAAAGAAGAAAGAAAGAAGAAAGAAAGAAAGAAGTAAGAAAGATGAAAGAAAGAAAGAAGTAAGAAAGAAGTAAGAAAGAAAGAAAGAAGAAAGAATGAAGAAAGAAAGAAGAAAGAAAGAAGAAAGAAAGAAGAAAGAAAGAAAGAAGTAAGAAAGAAGTAAGAAAGAAGTAAGAAAGAAGTAAGAAAGAAGTTAGAAAGAACTAAGAAAGAAGTAAGAAAGAAGTAAGAAAGAAAGAAGAAAGAAAGAAGAGAGAAAGAAGAAAGAAAGAGAGAAGAAAGAAAGAAGAAAGAAAGAAGAAAGAAAGAAGAAAGTGAGAAGAAAGAGAGAAGAAAGAAAGAAGAAAGAAAGAAAAAGAAGAAAGAAAGAAGAAAGAAAGAAAGAAAGAAAAAAGAAAGAACGAAGAAAGAAAGAAGAAAGAAGAAGAAACAAGAAAGAATAAAGAAGAAAGAAGAAAGAAAGAAGAAAGAAAGTAGAAAAAAAGAAAGAAAGAAGAAAGAAAGAAAGAAAGAAGAAAGAAAGAAGAAAGAAAGAAGTAAGAAAGAAGTAAGAAAGAAGTTAGAAAGAATTAAGAAAGAAGTAAGAAAGAAGTAAGAAAGAAGTAAGAAAGAAAGAAGAAAGAAAGAAGAAAGAAAGAAGAAAGAAGAAAGAAGTAAGAAAGAAGTAAGAAAGAAGTAAGAAAGAAAGAAGAAAGAAAGAAGAAAGAAAGAAGAAAGAAAGAAAGAAAGAAAGAACAAAGAAAGAAGAAAGAAGAAAGAAAGAAGAAAGAAGAAAGAAAGAAAGAAGAAAGAAAGAAGAAAGAAAGAAGAAAGAAAGAAGAAAGAAATAAGAAAGAAAGAGAGAAGAAAGAAAGAAGAAAGAAAGAAGAAAGATAGAGAGAAGAAAGAAAGAAGAAAGAAAGTAGAAAGAAAGAAAGAAGAAAGAAAGTAGAAAGAAAGAAGGAAGAATGAAGAAAGAAAGAGAGAAGTAAGAAAGAAGAAAGAAAGAATAAAGAGAGAAGAAAGAGAGAAGAAAGAAAGAAGAAAGAAAGAAGTAAGAAAGAAGTAAGAAAGAAGTAAGAAAGAAGAGAGAAGTAAGAAAGAAAGAAGAAAGAAGTAATAAAGAAATAAGAAAGAATTAAGAAAGAAGTAATAAACAAAGAAGAAAGAAGTAAGAAACAAAGAGGGAAGAAAGAAGAAAGGAAGAAGAAAGAAAGGAGAAAGAAAGAAGTTAGAAAGAAGTAAGAAAGAAGTAAGTAAGAATTAAGAAAGAAAGAAGAAAGAAAGAAGAAAGAAAGAAGTTAGAAAGAAGTAGGAAAGAAGTAAGAAAGAAGTAAGAAAGAAGTAAGAAAGAAGTAAGAAAGAAAGAAAGAAGAAAGAATGAAGAAAGAAAGAAGAAAGAAAGAAGAAAGAAAGAAGAAAGAAAGAAGAAAGAAAGAAAGAAGAAAAAGTAAGAAAGAAAGAAAGAGGAAAGAAAGAAGAAAGAAAGAAGAAAGAAAGAAGTAAGAAAGAAGTAAGAAAGAAAGAAAGAAGAACGAAAGAAGAAAGAAAGAAGAAAGAAAGAAGAAAGAAGAAAGAAAGAAGAAAGAAAGAAGAAAGAAAGAAAGAAGTAAGAAAGAAGTAAGAAAGAAGTAAGAAAGAAGTAAGAAAGAAGTTAGAAAGAACTAAGAAAGAAGTAAGAAAGAAGTAAGAAAGAAAGAAGAAAGAAAGAAGAGAGAAAGAAGAAAGAAAGAGAGAAGAAAGAAAGAAGAAAGAAAGAAGAAAGAAAGAAGAAAGTGAGAAGAAAGAGAGAAGAAAGAAAGAAGAAAGAAAGAAAAAGAAGAAAGAAAGAAGAAAGAAAGAAAGAAAGAAAAAGAAAGAACGAAGAAAGAAAGAAGAAAGAAGAAAGAAGAAAGAAAGAATAAAGAAGAAAGAAGAAAGAAAGAAGAAAGAAAGTAGAAAAAAAGAATGAAAGAAGAAAGAAAGAAAGAAAGAAGAAAGAAAGAAGAAAGAAAGAAGTAAGAAAGAAGTAAGAAAGAAGTTAGAAAGAATTAAGAAAGAAGTAAGAAAGAAGTAAGAAAGAAGTAAGAAAGAAAGAAGAAAGAAAGAAGAAAGAAAGAAGAAAGAAGAAAGAAGTAAGAAAGAAGTAAGAAAGAAGTAAGAAAGAAAGAAGAAAGAAAGAAGAAAGAAAGAAGAAAGAAAGAAAGAAAGAAAGAACAAAGAAAGAAGAAAGAAGAAAGAAAGAAGAAAGAAGAAAGAAAGAAAGAAGAAAGAAAGAAGAAAGAAAGAAGAAAGAAAGAAGAAAGAAATAAGAAAGAAAGAGAGAAGAAAGAAAGAAGAAAGAAAGAAGAAAGATAGAGAGAAGAAAGAAAGAAGAAAGAAAGTAGAAAGAAAGAAAGAAGAAAGAAAGTAGAAAGAAAGAAGAAAGAATGAAGAAAGAAAGAGAGAAGTAAGAAAGAAGAAAGAAAGAAGAAAGAGAGAAGAAAGAGAGAAGAAAGAAAGAAGAAAGAAAGAAGTAAGAAAGAAGTAAGAAAGAAGTAAGAAAGAAGAGAGAAGTAAGAAAGAAAGAAGAAAGAAGTAATAAAGAAATAAGAAAGAAGTAAGAAAGAAGTAATAAACAAAGAAGAAAGAAGTAAGAAACAAAGAGGGAAGAAAGAAGAAAGGAAGAAGAAAGAAAGGAGAAAGAAAGAAGTTAGAAAGAAGTAAGAAAGAAGTAAGTAAGAATTAAGAAAGAAAGAAGAAAGAAAGAAGAAAGAAAGAAGTTAGAAAGAAGTAAGAAAGAAGTAAGAAAGAAGTAAGAAAGAAGTAAGAAAGAAGTAAGAAACAAGTAAGAAATAAGTAAGAAAGAAGTAAGAAAGAAGTAAGAAAGAAGTAAGAAAGAAGTAAGAAAGAAAGAAGAAAGAAGAAAGAAGTAAGAAAGAAGTAAGAAAGAAGTAAGAAAGAAGAAAGAAAGAAGTAAGATAGAAGAAAGAAAGAAGTAAGAAAGAAGTAAGAAAGAAGTAAGAAAGAAGTAAGAAAGAAGTTAGAAAGAAGTAAGAAAGAAGTAAGAAAGAAAGAAGAAAGAAAGAAGAAAGAAAGAAGAAAGAAGAAAGAAGTAAGAAAGAAGAAAGAAAGAAGAAATAAAGAAGAAAGAAAGAATAAAGAAAGAAGAAAGAAAGAGAGAAGAAAAAAAGAAGAAAGAAGAAAGGTAGAAGAAAGAAAGAAAGAAAGAAAGAAAAAAGAAAGAACGAAGAAAGAAAGAAGAAGAAAGAAAGAATAAAGAAGAAAGAAGAAAGAAAGAAGCAAGAAAGTAGTAAAAAAGAAAGAAAGAAGAAAGAAAGAAAGAAAGAAAGAAGAAAGAAGACAGAAAGAAGAAAGAAAGAATAAAGAAAGAAAGAAAGAAGAAAGAAAGAAGAAAGAAAGGAGTAAGAAAGAAGTAAGAAAGAGGTACGAAAGAAGTAAGAAAGAAGTAAGAAAGAAGTAAGAAAGAAAGAAGAAGTAAGAAAGAAGTAAGAAAGAAGTAAGAAAGAAGAAAGAAAGAAGTAAGAAAGAAGAAAGAAAGAAGTAAGAAAGAAGTAAGAAAGAAGTAAGAAAGAAAGAAGAGAGAAGTAGAGAAAGAAGTAAGAAAGAAGTAAGAAAGAAGTAAGAAAGAAGTACGAAAGAAGTAAGAAAGAAGTAAGAAAGAAAGAAGTAAGAAAGAAGTTAGAAAGAAGTACGAAAGAAGTAAGAAAGAAGTAAGAAAGTAAGAAGTAAGAAAGAAGTAAGAAAGAAGTAAGAAAGAAGAAAGAAAGAAAGAAGAAAGAAGTAAGAAAGAAAGAAGAAAGAAGAAAGAAAGAAAGAAGAAAGAAAGAAGAAAGAAAGAAGAAAGAAAGAAGAAAGAAAGAAGAAAGAAAGAAGAAAGAAAGATAGAAGAAAGAAAGAAGTAAGAAAGAAGTAAGAAAGAAGTAAGAAAGAAGTAAGAAAAAAGTTAGAAAGAAGTAAGAAAGAAGTAAGAAAGATGTAAGAAAGAAAGAAGAAAGGAAGAAGAAAGAAAGAAAGAAGAAAGAAGTAACAAAGAAAGAAAGAAGAAAGAAAGAAGAAAGAAAGAAAGAAGTAAGAAAGAAAGAAAGAAGAAAGAAAGAAGAAAGAAAGAAGAAAGAAAGAAGAAAGAAAGAAGAAAGAAAGAAGATAGAAAGAAGAAAGAAAGAAGAAAGAAAGAAAGAAGTAAGAAAGAAGTAAGAAAGAAGTAAGAAAGAAGTAAGAAAGAAGTAAGAAAGAAAGAAGAAAGAAAGAAGAAAGAAAGAAGAAACAAGAAAGAAGTAAGAAAGAAGGAAGAAAGAAGAAAGATAGAAGAAAGAAAGAAGATAGAAAGAAGAAAGAAAGAGAGAAGAAAGAAAGAAGAAAGAAAGAAGAAAGAGAGAAGAAAGAGAGAAGAAAGAAAGAAGAAAGAAAGAAGAAAGAAGAAAGAAAGAAGATAGAAAGAAAGAAAGAACAAAGAAAGAACGAAGAAAGAAAGAATAAAGAAGAAAGAAAGAATAAAGAAGAAAGAAGAAAGAAAGAAGAAAGAAAGAAAGAAAGAACAAAGAAAGAACGAAGAAAGAAGGAAGAAATAAGAAAGAAAGAAGTAAGAAAGAAGTAAGAAAGAAGTAAGAAAGAAGTAAGAAAGAAAGAAGAAATAAGTAAGAAAGAAGAAAGAAAGAAGAAAGAAAGAAGTTAGAAAGAAGTAAGAAAGAAGTTAGAAAGAAGTAAGAAAGAAGTAAGAAAGAAGTAAGAAAGAAAGAAGAAAGAAGAAGAAAGAAGGAAGAAAGAGGAAAGAAGTAAGAAAGAAGTAAGAAAGAAGTAAGAAAGAAAGAAGAAAGAAAGAAGAAAGAAAGAAAGAAAGAAAGAAGAAGAAAGAAGAAAGAAGAAAGAAAGAAGAAAGAAGAAAGAAAGAAAGAAGAAAGAAAGAAGAATGAAAGAAGAAAGAAAGAAGAAAGAAAGAAGAAAGAAACAGAGAAGAAAGAAAGAAGAAAGAAAGAAGAAAGAAAGAAGAAAGAAAGTGAGAAGAAAGAAAGAAGAAAGAAAGAAGAAAGAAAGAAGAAGGAAAGAAGAAAGAAAGAAGAAAGAAAGAATAAAGAAAGAAAGAGGAAAGAAAGAAGAAAGAAAGAAGAAAGAAAGAAGAAAGAAAGAGACAAGAAAGAAAGAAGAAAGAAAGAAGAAAGAGAAAAGAAAGAGAGAAGAAAGAAAGAAGAAAGAAAGAAGAAATTAGAAAGAAAGAAGAAAGAAATAAGAAAGAAAGAAAGAAGAAAGAAAAAAGAAATAAAGAAAAAAGAAAGAAGAAAGAAAGAAGAAAGAAAGAGGAAGAAAGAAAGAAGAAAGAAGGAAGAAAGAAAGAAGAAAGAGAGAAGAAAGAGAGAAGAAAGAGAGAAGAAAGAAATAAGTAAGAAAGAAGTAAGAAAGAAGTAAGAAAGAAGTAAGAAAGAAGTAAGAAAGAGGTAGAAAGAAGTAAGAAAGAAGTAAGAAAGAAGAAAGAAAGAAGTAAGAAAGAAGAAAGAATTAAGAAAGAAGTAAGAAAGAAGCAAGAAAGAAGTAAGAAAGAAGTAAGAAAGAAAGAAGAAAGAAGTAAGAAATAAGTAAGAAAGAAGTAAGAAAGAAGTACGAAAGAAGAAAGAAAGAAGTAAGAAAGAAGTAAGAAAGAAGAAAGAAAGAAGTAAGAAAGAAGAAAGAAAGAAGTAAGAAAGAAGTAAGAAAGAAGTAAGAAAGAAGTAAGAAAGAAGTTAGAAAGAAGTAAGAAAGAAGTTAGAAAGAAGTAAGAAAGAAGTAAGAAAGAAGTAAGAAAGAAAGAAGAAAGAAAGAAGAAAGAAGGAAGAAAGAGGAAAGAAGTAAGAAAGAAGTAAGAAAGAAGTAAGAAAGAAAGAAGAAAGAAAGAAGAAAGAAAGAAAGAAAGAAAGAAGAAAGAAAGAAGAAAGAAGAAAGAAAGAAGAAAGAAGAAAGAAAGAAAGAAGAAAGAAAGAAGAATGAAAGAAGAAAGAAAGAAGAAAGAAAGAAGAAAGAAACAGAGAAGAAAGAAAGAAGAAAGAAAGAAGAAAGAAAGAAGAAAGAAGAAAGAAGTAAGAAAGAAGAAAGAAAGAAGAAAGAAAGAAGAAAGAAAGAATAAAGAAAGAAGAAAGAAAGAGAGAAGAAAAAACGAAGAAAGAAGAAAGATAGAAGAAAGAAAGAAAGAAAGAAAGAAAGAAAAAAGAAAGAACGAAGAAAGAAAGAAGAAAGAAGAAAGAAAGAATAAAGAAGAAAGAAGAAAGAAAGAAGAAAGATAGAAAGAAAGAAAGAACAAAGAAAGAACGAAGAAAGAAGGAAGAAATAAGAAAGAAAGAAGTAAGAAAGAAGTAAGAAAGAAGTAAGAAAGAAGTAAGAAAGAAGTAAGAAAGAAAGAAGAAATAAGTAAGAATGAAGAAAGAAAGAAGAAAGAAAGAAGTAAGAAAGAAGTAAGAAAGAAGTTAGAAAGAAGTAAGAAAGAAGTAAGAAAGAAGTAAGAAAGAAAGAAGAAAGAAAGAAGAAAGAAGGAAGAAAGAGGAAAGAAGTAAGAAGTAAGAAAGAAGTAAGAAAGAAAGAAGAAAGAAAGAAGAAAGAAAGAAAGAAAGAAAGAAGAAAGAAAGAAGAAAGAAGAAAGAAAGAAGAAAGAAGAAAGAAAGAAAGAAGAAAGAAAGAAGAATGAAAGAAGAAAGAAAGAAGAAAGAAAGAAGAAAGAAACAGAGAAGAAAGAAAGAAGAAAGAAAGAAGAAAGAAAGAAGAAAGAAAGAGAGAAGAAAGAAAGAAGAAAGAAAGAAGAAAGAAAGAAGAAGGAAAGAAGAAGGAAAGAAGAAAGAAAGAAGAAAGAAAGAAAGAGGAAAGAAAGAAGAAAGAAAGAAGAAAGAAAGAAGAAAGAAAGAGACAAGAAAGAAAGAAGAAAGAAAGAAGAAAGAGAGAAGAAAGAGAGAAGAAAGAAAGAAGAAAGAAAGAAGAAATTAGAAAGAAAGAAGAAAGAAAGAAGAAAGAAAGAAAGAAGAAAGAAAAAAGAAATAAAGAAAAAAGAAAGAAGAAAGAAAGAAGAAAGAAAGAGGAAGAAAGAAAGAAGAAAGAAAGAAGAAAGAAAGAAGAAAGAGAGAAGAAAGAGAGAAGAAAGAGAGAAGAAAGAAATAAGTAAGAAAGAAGTAGGAAAGAAGTAAGAAAGAAGTAAGAAAGAAGTAAGAAAGAAGTAAGAAAGAGGTAGAAAGAAGTAAGAAAGAAGTAAGAAAGAAGAAAGAAAGAAGTAAGAAAGAAGAAAGAATTAAGAAAGAAGTAAGAAAGAAGCAAGAAAGAAGTAAGAAAGAAGTAAGAAAGAAAGAAGAAAGAAGTAAGAAATAAGTAAGAAAGAAGTAAGAAAGAAGTACGAAAGAAGAAAGAAAGAAGTAAGAAAGAAGTAAGAAAGAAGAAAGAAAGAAGTAAGAAAGAAGAAAGAAAGAAGTAAGAAAAAAGTAAGAAAGAAGTAAGAAAGAAGTTAGAAAGAAGTAAGAAAGAAGTAAGAAAGAAGTAAGAAAGAAAGAAGAAAGAAAGAAGAAAGAAAGAAGAAAGAAGAAAGAAGTAAGAAAGAAGAAAGAAAGAAGAAAGAAAGAATAAAGAAAGAAGAAAGAAAGAGAGAAGAAAAAAAGAAGAAAGAAGAAAGATAGAAGAAAGAAAGAAAGAAGAAAGAAAAAAGAAAGAACGAAGAAAGAAAGAAGAAAGAAGAAAGAAAGAAAAAAGAAGAAAGAAGAAAGAAAGAAGAAAGAAAGTAGAAAAAAAGAAAGAAAGAAGAAAGAAAGAAAGAAAGAAGAAGGAAGACAGAAAGAAGAAAGAAAGAAGAAAGAAAGAAAGAAAGAAGAAAGAAAGAAGAAAGAAAGGAGTAAGAAAGAAGTAAGAAAGAGGTAAGAAAGAAGTTAGAAAGAAGTAAGAAAGAAGTAAGAAAGAAAAAAGAAGTAAGAAAGAAGTAAGAAAGAAGTAAGAAAGAAGAAAGAAAGAAGTAAGAAAGAAGAAAGAAAGAAGTAAGAAAGAAGTAAGAAAGAAGTAAGAAAGAAATAAGAAAGAAGAGAGAAGTAGAGAAAGAAGTAAGAAAGAAGTACAAAAGAAGTAAGAAAGAAGTAAGAAAGAAAGAAGTAAGAAAGAAGTAAGAAAGAAGTACGAAAGAAGTAAGAAAGAAGCAAGAAAGTAAGAAGTAAGAAGAAGTAAGAAAGAAGTAAGAAAGAAGAAAGAAAGAAAGAAGAAAGAAGTAAGAAAGAAAGAAGAAAGAAGAAAGAAAGAAAGAAGAAAGAAAGAAGAAAGAAAGAAGAAAGAAAGAAGAAAGAAAGAAGAAAGAAAGATAGAAGAAAGAAAGAAGAAAGAAAGAAGAAAGAAGGAAGAAAGAAATAAGAAAGAAAGAAAGAAGTAAGAAAGAAGTAAGAAAGAAGTAAGAAAGAAGTAAGAAAGAATTTAGAAAGAAGTAAGAAAGAAGTAAGAAAGAGTTAAGAAAGAAAGAAGAAAGAAAGAAGAAAGAAAGAAAGAAGAAAGAAGTAACAAAGAAAGAAAGAAGAAAGAAGAAAGAAAGAAAGAAGTAAGAGAGAAAGAAAGAAGAAAGAAAGAAGAAAGAAAGAAGAAAGAAAGAAGAAAGAAAAGAAGAAAGAAAGAAGAAAGAAAGAAGAAAGAAAGAAGAAAGAAAGAAAGAAGTAAGAAAGAAGTAAGAAAGAAGTAAGAAAGAAGTAAGAAAGAAAGAAGAAAGAAAGAAGAAAGAAAGAAGAAACAAGAAAGAAGTAAGAAAAAAGGAAGAAAGAAGAAAGATAGAAGAAAGAAAGAAGAAAGAAAGAAGAAAGAAAGAAGAAAGAAAGAGAGAAGAAAGAAAGAAGAAAGAAAGAAGAAAGAGAGAAGAAAGAGAGAAGAAAGAAAGAAGAAAGAAAGAAGAAAGAAGAAAGAAAGAAGAAAGAAATAAAGAAAGAACAAAGAAAGAACGAAGAAAGAAAGAAGAAAGAAGAAAGAAAGAATAAAGAAGAAAGAAGAAAGAAAGAAGAAAGAAAGAAAGAAAGAACAAAGAGAGAACGAAGAAAGAAGGAAGAAAGAAGAAAGAAAGAAGTAAGAAAGAAGTAAGAAAGAAGTAAGAAAGAAGAAGAAAGAAGAAGAAATAAGTAAGAAAGAAGAAAGAAAGAAGAAAGAAGTTAGAAAGAAGTAAGAAAGAAGTTAGAAAGAAGTAAGAAAGAAGTTAGAAAGAAGTAAGAAAGAAAGAAGAAAGAAAGAAGAAAGAAGGAAGAAAGAGGAAAGAAGTAAGAAAGAAGAAAGAAGTAAGAAAGAAAGAAGAAAGAAAGAAGAAAGAAAGAAAGAACAAAGAAAGAAGAAAGAAGAAAGAAAGAAGAAAGAAGAAAGAAAGAAAGAAGAAAGAAAGAGACAAGAAAGAAAGAAGAAAGAAAGAAGAAAGAGAGAAGAAAGAGAGAAGAAAGAAAGAAGAAAGAAAGAAGAAATTAGAAAGAAAGAAGAAAGAAAGAAGAAAGAAAGAAAGAAGAAAGAAAAAAGAAATAAAGTAAAAAGAAAGAAGGAAGAAAGAAGAAAGAAAGAGGAAGAAAGAAAGAAGAAAGAAAGAAGAAAGAAAGAAGAAGAGAGAGAAGAAAGAGAGAAGAAAGAGAGAAGAAAGAAATAAGTAAGAAAGAAGTAAGAAAGAAGTAAGAAAGAAGTAGAAAGAAGTAAGAAAGAGGTAGAAAGAAGTAAGAAAGAAGTAAGAAAGAAGAAAGAAAGAAGTAAGAAAGAAGAAAGAATTAAGAAAGAAGTAAGAAAGAAGCAAGAAAGAAGTAGAAAGAAGTAAGAAAGAAAGAAGAAAGAAGTAAGAAATAAGTAAGAAAGAAATAAGAAAGAAGTACGAAAGAAGAAAGAAAGAAGTAAGAAAGAAGTAAGAAAGAAGTAAGAAAGAAGTAAGAAAGAAAGAAGAAAGAAGTAAGAAAGAAAGAAGAAAGAAAGAAGAAAGAAAGAAGAAACAAAGAAGTTAGAAAGAAGTAAGAAAGAAGTAAGAAAGAAGTAAGAAAGAAGTTAGAAAGAAGTAAGAAAGAATTAAGAAAGAAGTAAGAAAGAAAGAAGTAACAAAGAAGTAAGAAAGAAGTAAGAAAGAAAGAAGAAAGAAAGAAGAAAGAAAGAAGTTAGAAAGAAGTAAGAAAGAAGTAAGAAAGAAGTAAGAAAGAATGAAGAAAGAAAGAAGAAAGTAAGAAGTTAGAAAGAAGTAAGAAAGAAGAAAAAAAGAAGTAAGAAAGAAGTTAGAAAGAAGTAAGAAAGAAGTAAGAAAAAAGTTAGAAAGAAGTAAGAAAGAAGAAAGAAAGAAAGAAGTAAGAAAGAAATAAGAAAGAAGTTAGAAAGAAGTTAGAAAGAATTTAGAAATAAGAAAGAAAGAAGAAAGGAAGAAGAAAGAAATAAAGAAGTAAAAAAGAAGTAAGAAAGAAGTAAGAAAGAAAGAAGAAAGAAAGAAGAAGAAAGAAAGAAGTAGAAAGAAGTTAGAAAGAAGTAAGAAAGAAGTAAGAAAGAAGTAAGAAAGAAGAAAGAAAGAAGTAAGAATGAAGAAAGAAAGAAAGAAGAAAGAAAGAAGAAAGAAAGAAGAAAGAAGAAAGAAGTAAGAAAGAAGTAAGAGAGAAAGAAGAAAGAAGTAAGAAAGAAGTAAGAAAGAAGTAAGAAAGAAGTAAGAAAGAAAAAAAGAAAGAAGTAAGAAAGAAGTAAGAAAGAAAAAAAGAAAGAAGTAAGAAAGAATAAGAAAGAAGAAAGAAAGAAAGAAGAAAGAAGTAAGAAACAAAGAAGAAAGAAAGAAGAAAGAAAGAAGAAAGAAAGAAGTTAGAAAGAAGTAAGAAAGAAGTAAGAAAGAAGTAAGAAAGAAGTAAGAAAGAAGAAAGAAAGAAGTAAGAAAGAAAGAAGAAGGAAAGAAAGAAAGAAGTAAGAAAGAAGTAAGAAAGAAGTAAGAAAGAAGTAAGAAAGAAAGAAGAAATAAGTAAGAAAGAAGAAAGAAAGAAGAAAGAAGTTAGAAAGAAGTAAGAAAGAAGTTAGAAAGAAGTAAGAAAGAAGTAAGAAAGAAGTAAGAAAGAAAGAAGAAAGAAAGAAGAAAGAAGGAAGAAAGAGGAAAGAAGTAAGAAAGAAGAGAAGAAAGAAGTAAGAAAGAAAGAAGAAAGAAAGAAGAAAGAAAGAAAGAAAGAAAAAAGAAAGAAGAAAGAAGAAAGAAAGAAGAAAGAAGAAAGAAAGAAAGAAGAAAGAAAGAGACAAGAAAAAAAGAAGAAAGAAAGAAGAAAGAGAGAAGAAAGAGAGAAGAAAGAAAGAAGAAAGAAAGAAGAAATTAGAAAGAAAGAAGAAAGAAAGAAGAAAGAAAGAAAGAAGAAAGAAAAAAGAAATAAAGTAAAAAGAAAGAAGGAAGAAAGAAGAAAGAAAGAGGAAGAAAGAAAGAAGAAAGAAAGAAGAAAGAAAGAAGAAAGAGAGAAGAAAGAGAGAAGAAAGAGAGAAGAAAGAAATAAGTAAGAAAGAAGTAAGAAAGAAGTAAGAAAGAAGTAAGAAAGAAGTAAGAAAGAGGTAGAAAGAAGTAAGAAAGAAGTAAGAAAGAAGAAAGAAAGAAGTAAGAAAGAAGAAAGAATTAAGAAAGAAGTAAGAAAGAAGCAAGAAAGAAGTAAGAAAGAAGTAAGAAAGAAAGAAGAAAAGAAGTAAGAAATAAGTAAGAAAGAAATAAGAAAGAAGTACGAAAGAAGAAAGAAAGAAGTAAGAAAGAAGTAAGAAAGAAGTAAGAAAGAAGTAAGAAAGAAAGAAGAAAGAAGTAAGAAAGAAAGAAGAAAGAAAGAAGAAAGAAAGAAGAAACAAAGAAGTTAGAAAGAAGTAAGAAAGAAGTAAGAAAGAAGTAAGAAAGAAGTTAGAAAGAAGTAAGAAAGAATTAAGAAAGAAGTAAGAAAGAAAGAAGTAAGAAAGAAGTAAGAAAGAAGTAAGAAAGAAAGAAGAAAGAAGAAAGAAAGAAGTTAGAAAGAAGTAAGAAAGAAGTAAGAAAGAAGTAAGAAAGAATGAAGAAAGAAAGAAGAAAGTAAGAAGTTAGAAAGAAGTAAGAAAGAAGAAAAAAAGAAGTAAGAAAGAAGTTAGAAAGAAGTAAGAAAGAAGTAAGAAAAAAGTTAGAAAGAAGTAAGAAAGAAGAAAGAAAGAAAGAAGTAAGAAAGAAATAAGAAAGAAGTTAGAAAGAAGTTAGAAAGAATTTTAGAAATAAGAAAGAAAGAAGAAAGGAAGAATAAAGAAATAAAGAAGTAAAAAAGAAGTAAGAAAGAAGTAAGAAAGAAAGAAGAAAGAAAGAAGAAAGAAAGAAGTAAGAAAGAAGTTAGAAAGAAGTAAGAAAGAAGTAAGAAAGAAGTAAGAAAGAAGAAAGAAAGAAGTAAGAATGAAGAAAGAAAGAAAGAAGAAAGAAAGAAGAAAGAAAGAAGAAAGAAGAAAGAAGTAAGAAAGAAGTAAGAGAGAAAGAAGAAAGAAGTAAGAAAGAAGTAAGAAAGAAGTAAGAAAGAAGTAAGAAAGAAAAAAAGAAAGAAGTAAGAAAGAAGTAAGAAAGAAAAAAAGAAAGAAGTAAGAAAGAATAAGAAAGAAGTAAGAAAGAAAGAAGAAAGAAGTAAGAAACAAAGAAGAAAGAAAGAAGAAGAAAGAAGAAAGAAAGAAGAAAGAAAGAAGTTAGAAAGAAGTAAGAAAGAAGTAAGAAAGAAGTAAGAAAGAAGTAAGAAAGAAGAAAGAAAGAAGTAAGAAAGAAAGAAGAAGGAAAAGAAAGAAAGAAGTAAGAAGAAGTAAGAAAGAAGTAAGAAAGAAGAAGAAGAAAGAAAGAAGAAAGAAAGAATAAAGAAGAAGAAAGAAAGAGAGAAGAAAAAAGAAGAAAGAAGAAAGGTAGAAGAAAGAAAGAAAGAAAGAACAAAGAAAGAACGAAGAAAGA
>NW_027043242.1:0-23914 GCF_036013475.1 Columba livia
CAGGCCTGTGTGCAGCTCATTGTAACTGAGAAGTTTCCCAGAGCCTCCTACTTCGTACCAGCCAGTGTGCCAGCTGCGTGACCTTGGTTATATCTACACTGCACAGAAAGGAAAAACAACTGGAAAAACCTGGCTGCCCGCTTTTAAAGAAGTGAAAGGGGGGTTCTCTCTCCCCCCACTGCAGCGATGTAATAGAATGGAGCCGTCCGAGGGTGAAGTTTAAAGGCATCCTGAGCAGACCCATAGTTTTAATTAAACTGGACAATTAAACCAAAAATTTGTTGATGGACTTATCCTATGGTAATTAATTGTACGAGACTTCTTAGTAAATTCACCATGCTAGAGACAACGAAAGAAAGGCCATTTTTTGAGACAAACGGAATGCCAGATTTGGAACAAGGTTTTAATACATGAATTCTTGTATTTGCCTAAAAGTCCTATACCTCTCTTGGGTCAGGATTTGTTAAGTAAATTGTAAGCTCAAATAACGTTTTCTGAGAATTCTGTTTAGTTGCATATCCTATAAGAAGGTGCTTGGATGGTGCAGATCTGCTTGTGCAAGTGAGAAATCTTCAAGGAACTTTTGAATGCTGTATTTCCACTAGTATTAACAGCCAATGTTTTTGATAAAGCAAATACTACACTGAGAAATCTGAAACAGGACTTCAATCCGGTAAGGGAAAACAATATCCAATAAATATGACAGCCAAAATGGAGTTAGAAACTTTGAGGGATGAATTTATGACAACTTTACAGGATGACTGCATTTGATTGGACTTACAGATTTGTCTATGAAACACTTTGTAACTATGACGCAAAACCATGCTAAATCAGAAAGAACCTGCATTAGTTATGGTCAAATCACTAGTTAACGTTCAATGGAAAAGGCCACACCAATTGATAACCTGGGGGAGAGGTTATGCTTATGTTTTTACAGATCAAGAGCTGCAATGGTTGCCAGCACGAAACGTGAAACCTGTGTTATCTTCCTGACAATGATTGTTGCAGCTGCTGTGTTTTGGATGCCTGCACAGACAAAGACTAACATGTGGATTACTTTAGCCAACATGACTGACCATCTATATGCCTAACTACGATGTCTCTGGAAAAAACGTTCCACACATGCTTGGTTGGTGTCTTCCTTGATGACTACAGCAGCATCACACGACTGTTTCAAATAGTGGTTGATGCAGAGGCATTGCAACGAACTGTAATAATACTAACACGGCACTTTGGATTAATTGCCACCTGGAAGCAGACATCGAACCACAGGAACTGGAATTGCTGGCATCTATGCCCATGGATGCTTGTATTCAGCCGGTCTGTGAAAAGTGTCAGAACAGTATACAAGAACATGAATGGACAAAACTACAAAATGTTAATGCTACCCTTGGTGACTACAGAAATGAAACTCGACGGTGTAATGCTTCACAGAAGAATGCAAGGGATGTCATTGACAGCGACCCTAAAACCTCCTGTATGGTGTATTCTTGATCTGTGAAGATAGAGCCTGACCAGGAATTCCTTCTAACGCTGTTGGAGGACTGTGTATTTTGGGACTATTAACTCTCTTAACGCCCAATGTATCTATGATAATAGATCACAAAAGAGCAAGACGAGAAAAACACTTTTATGGATTTACAGAATAAGTCGAGATCCATCCACGAGGAGATTAAACAACTTACGGACCACTCACAGAAGATCAGAGAGGATGTAGGCCTCTTTGGCTTAGAGGGCCTCATGAACTGGTTTGGACTAGGAGGATGGGTAAAAGGGCTTTTGCAGAGTGCTCTGGCTCTCTTAATCATAGTAGTAGTTGCATTAATATGCTTGAGTTGTGCTATATCATGTATTAAGAAGATTTTAGAGCAGACACTTGGACAGGCTCTGCTCATAAAAAAGGAAAAGGGGGGAGATGTTGGGGATTGGCTCAAGGAGCATGGACATGAGTCCACCAAGCAACTGTACGAGCAGAGCCCATTTTAGTTGACATAAGTAGGCCTTAGTTAGCTTGTCTATTAGGCCGTGGGAAAGGGGGGAACGGAAAAGTACTAACTAAGGCAGGGTCAGGATATTTTGAAGAGATTAAGAGTCAGAAGAATGTGGGATGCGCATAGCTAGCTAACCCAAGTAGGTGGAGTAAGTAAATGTGCTTAGCCTATTAGATAGAGACAAGTATGCATAATTATGGTATTGGTATAAATGCACGCTATCTCGGGCAATAAAGTTGAAGTATGCTTTATCACTCATATTGAGTCGCTGCATTTCTTCCTCCGTCCGCTCGGGTCTGGAACTCTGATGGAATTTTCTCTCGGCACTTTCTTTCTTTTTTCTTTCTATCTTTGTTTCTGTCTTTCTTTCTTTGTTTTTTCATTATTTCTTTCTTTCTTTCTTTTTTCTTTCTTTGTTTCTTCTTTTCATTCTTTCTTTCTTTCTTCTTTATTTCTCTCTTTCCTACTTCTTTTTTTCTACTTTTTTCTTTCTTTCTTTCTTTCTTTTTCTTTCTTTTTTATGTTTTCTTTCTTTTTTCTTTTTTTCTCCTTTCTTTCTTTCTTTCTTTTTCTTTCTTTCTTTCCTACTTTCTTTCTTTCTTTTTTTTTTCTTTCTTTCTTCTTTCTTCTTTCTTTCTTCTTTCTTTCTTTCTTTCTTTCTTTCTTTCTTTCTTTTTCTTTCTTTCTTTCTTTCTTTCTTTCTTTCTTTCTTTCATTCTTTCTTTCTTTCTTTCTTTCTTTCTTTCTTTCTTTCTTCTTCTTCCTTCCTTCCCTTCCTTCCTTCCTTCCTTCCTTCCTTCCTTCCTTCCTTCCTTCCTTCCTTCCTTCCTTTTTCCTTTCTTACTACTTTCTTTGTTTAATACTTTCTGTCTTTTTTCTTTCTTTCTTCCTACTTACTTTCTTTCTTTTTTTCATTATTTCTTACTTTCCTACTTTCTTCTTTCTTTTTCTTACATTCTTCCTACTTTCTTTCTTTCTTTCCTACTTTTTTCTTTCTTGCTTGCTTTTTTTGTATTTTCTTCTTTTTTCTTTCTTTCTTTCTTTCTTTCCTAATTTATCCATCTTTCTTTTATTCTTTTTTCTTTCTCTCTCTCTTTCTTTCTTTCTTTCTTTTCTCTTACTTTCTTTTATATTAAATTCTTTCTTTCTTTCTTTCTTTCTTTCTTTCTTTTTCTTTTTTCTTTCTTTCTTTCTTTCTTCTTTCTTTTTTCTTTCTCTCTTTCTTTCTTTCTTTCTTTCTTTCTTCTTTCTTTCTTTCTTTCTTCTTTCTTTCTTTCTTTCCTTCTTTCCTTCTTTCCTTCTTTCCTTCTTCTTTCTTCTCTCTTCTTTCTTTCCTCCTTTCTTTCTTTCCTACTTTCTATCTTTCTTTCGTTCTTTATTTCGTTCTATCTTTTTCTTTCTTTTGTAATTTTTTCTTTCTTTTTTCTTTCTTCTTCTTTTTTTTCTGTCTTTCTTCCTTTCTTTTCTTCCTTTCAATCCTTCTATCTTTCTTTCTTTCTTTCTTTCCTTCTTTCTTTTTTTTTCTTTCTTTATTTCTTTCTATATTTTTCTTTCTTTTTATTTTTTCCTTTTTTCTTTCTTCTTTCTTTCTTTTTTCTTTTTTTTTCTTTCTTTCATTCTTTTTTCTTTCTTTTTCTTTCTGTCTTTCTTCTTTCCAACTTCTTTCTTTTATTTCTTCTTTCTTACTTTCATTTTCTTTCTTTCCTACTATCTCTATTTCTTTATTTCTATCTTTATTTTTTCTTTCTTTCCTACTTTCTCTCTTTCTTTCTTTCTTTCTCCCTTTCTTTCTTTCTTTCTTGTTTCTTTCTTCTTTCTTTCTCTTACTTACTTCTTTCTTTCTTTCTTTCTTCTTTCTTTCTTCTTTCTTTCTTCTTCTTCTTCTTACTTCTTTCTTTCTTCTTTCTTTCTTTCTTTGTCTTTCTTTTTTTCTTTCCTTCTTCTTTCTTTCTTCTTTCTTTCTCTTTCTTTCTTCTTTCTTTCTTCTTTCTTACTTCTTTCTTACATCTTTCTTACTTCTTTTTTTCTTCTTTCTTCTGTCTTTCAATTTCATTCTTATCCTTCTTTCTTTCCTCTTTCGTTCTTCTTTCTTCCTTTCTTCATTCTTTTTTCTTCCTTTCTTTCTTCTTTCTTCCTTTCTTCTTTCTTTCTTTCTTCTTTCTCTCGTCTTTCTTTCTTCTTTCTTTCTTTCTTCTTTATTTCTTTCTTCTTTCTTCTTCTTTCTTTCTTCTTTCTTTCTTTCTTTCTTTCTTCTTTCTTCTTTTCTTCATTCTTTCTTTCTTCTTTCTTTCTTACTTCTTACTTCTTACTTCTTTCTTACTTCTTTCTTTCTTCTTTCTTCCTACTTTCTTAGTTCTTTCATTCTTCTTTCTTCCTTACTTCTATCTTCTTCCTTTCTGCTTTTTTCTTCTTTCTTTCATCTTTCTTCTTCTTTCTTTCTTCTTTCTTTTTCCGTTCTTACTTCTTTCTTTCTTCTTTCTTTATTCTTTCTTCTTTCTTCTTCCTTTCTTCTTTCTTTTTTTGTTCTTACTTCTTTCTTACTTTTTCTTTCTTTCTTCTTTCTTTCTTCTTTCATTCTCTCTTCTTTCTTTCTCCTTTCTTTATTCTTTCTTTCTTTCTTCTTTCTTTCTTCTTCTTTTTTCGTTCTTACTTCTTTTTTCTTCTTTCTTCTTCTTTCTTTCTTCTTTCTTTCTTCTCTCTTACTTCTTCTTCTTGCTTCTTCTTTCTTTCTTTCTTTCTTTCTTCTCTTTCTTCTTTCTCCTCTTTCTTTCTTCTTCCTCTTCTTCTTTCTTACTCTTCTTCTTTCTTTCTTCTTCTCCTTTCTTCTTCTTTCTTCATTCTTTCTTCTCTCTTACTTCTTTCTTACTTCTTTCTTTCTTTCTTCTTTCTTTATTTCTTCTCTCTTTCTTTCTTCTTTCCTTCTTCTTTCTTTCTTCTTTCTTTCTTCTTTCTTTCTTCTTTCTTTCTTTCTTTCTTCTTTCTTATTTCTTACTTCTTTCTTTCTTACTTCTTCTTTCTTCTTTCTTTCTTTCTTCTTTCTTTCTTCTTTATATCTTGTTTCTTACTTCTTTCTATCTTTCTATCTTCTTTCTTTCTTCTTTCTTTCTTATTTCTTATCTTTCTTTGTTCTTTCTTTCTTCTTCTTTCTCCTTTCTTTCTTCCTTCTTTCTTTCTTTTTTCTTTCTTCTTTAATTTCTTCTTTCTTCTTCTTCTTCTTCTTCGTCTTTCTTCTTTCTTTCTTCTTTTTCTTTCTTAATTCTTTCTTTCTCTTTCTTTCTTCTTTCATTCTTTATTTTTTCTTTCTTATTTCTTTCTTTCTTCTTTCTTTTCTTTTTCTTCTCTCTTCTTTCTATCTTCTTTCTTTCTTACTTCTTTCTTACCTCTTTCTTTCTTTCTTCTTTCATTCTTCTTTCTTTTTTCTTCATTCTTCTTTTTTCCTCTTTCTTACATCTTTCTTACTTCTTTCTTTCTTTCTTCCTTCTTTCTTCATTCTTTCTTCTTTCTTTCGTCTTTCTTTCTTCATTTTTTCTTACTTCTTTCTTCTTCTTCTTTCTTCTTTCTTTCTTCTTTCTTCTTTATTTCTTCATTCTTTCTTCTTACTTTCTTTCTTCTTTCTTTCATATTTCTTTCTTATTTCTTCTTTCTTTCTTTCTTCTTTCTTCTTCTTTCTTTCTTCTTCTTTCTTCTTTCCTTCTTCTTTCTTTCTTCTTTCTTCTTTCTTCTTTTTTCTTTCTTCTTTCTTTCTTCTTTCTTTCTTTCTTTCTTCTTCTTTCCTTCTTCTTTCTTTCTTCTTTCTTCTTTCTTCTTTTTCTTTCTTCATTCTTCTTCTTCTTTCTTTCTTCTTTCCTTCTTTCTTTCTTCTTTCTTCTTTCTTCTTTTTCTTTCTTCTTCTTCTTTCTTTCTTCTTTCTTCTTTCTTCTTTCTTTATTCTTCCCTTCTTCTTCCTTTCTTCTTTCTTTCTTCTTTCTTTCTTCTTTTTTTCTTCTTTATTTTGTCTTTCTTTCTTACTTCTTTCTTTCTCTTCTTTCTTCTTTCTTTCTTTCTTTATTTATTTATTTATTTATTTATTTGTTCTTTCTTTCTTTCTTTCTTCTTTGTTTCTTCTATCTTTCTTATTTCTTTCTCTTCTTACTTCTTTCTTTCTTCTTTCTTCTTTCTACTTTCTTTCTACTTCTTTCTTCTTTCTTACTTTCTTATTTCTTTCTTCTTTCTTTCTTTCTTATTTCTTTCTTCATTCTTTCTTCATTCTTTCTTTATTTCTTCTTTCTTCTTTTTCTTTCTTTCTTTAGTTCTTCATTCTTTCTTTCTTCTTTCTTCTTTCTTCTTTCTTTTTTCTTCTTTCTTCTTTCTTTCTTCTTTCTTCTTTCTTCTCTATTTCTTCTTTCTTATTTTGTTATTTCTTTCTTTCGTCTTTCTTACTTCTTTTTTCTTCTTTCTTTCTTCTTTCTTTCTTCTTTCTTTTTCTTTCTTCTTTCTTTCTTCTTTCTTTCTGCTTTCTTTCTGCTTTCGTTCTTTCCCTCTTTCTTTCTTACTTCTTTCTTACTTCTTTCTACTCTTCTTCTTCTTCTTTCTTCTTTCTTTCTCTTCTTCTTTCTTCTTTCTTTATTCCTTCTTTCTTTCAACTCTCTTTCTACTTATTTCTTTCTCTTTCTTCCTTTCTTCTTCCTTTCTTCTTCCTTTTTTCTTCTTTCTTACTTCTTTCTTACTTCTTTCTACTTCTTTCTTTTTTCTTTCTTCTTTCATCTCTCTTTCTTCTTTCTTTCTTCTTTCTTCCTTCTTTCTCTCTTCTCTCTTTCTTTCTTACTTCTTCTTTCTTCTTTAATTCTTCTTTCTTACTTCTTTATTACTTCTTTCTTCTTCTTTCTTTCTTTCTTTCTTCATTCTTCCATTCTTCTTTCTTTCTTTCTTCTTTCTTTCTTTCTTCTTTCTTTCTTTCCTTCTTCCTTCTTTCTTCTTTCTTTCTTCTTTCTTTCTTCATTCTTTCTTCTTTCTTCTTTCTTTCTTCTTTCTTCTGCTTTCTTTCTGCTTTCTTCTTTCTTCTTTCTTTCTTACTTCTTTCTTACTTCTTTCTTACTTCTTCTTCTTCTTTCTTTCTTTCTTCTTTCTTTCTATTTCTTCTTTCTTTCTTCTTTCTTCTTTCTTTCTTCTTTCTTTCTTCTCTCTTTCTTACTTATTTCTTTCTTCTTTCTTTCTTTTTTCTTCCTCTCTTCTCTCTTCTTCGTTCTTTCATTCTTCTTTCTTCCTTTCTTCTTCCTTTCTTCTTCCTTTCTTCTTCCTTTTTTCTTTCTTTCTTACTTCTTTCTTACTTCTTCTTACTTCTTTCTTTTTCTTCTCTTCTTCTCTCTTCTTCTTTCTTTCTTCTTTCTTTTTTGTTTCTTTCTTTCTTCTTTCTTTCTTCTTTCTTTCTTCTTTTTTTATTCTTCCGTTCTTCTTCCTTTCTTCTTCCTTTCTTCTTTCTTTCTTCTTTCTTCCTTCTTTGTTTTCTTCTTTCTTACTTTCTTCTTTCTTTCTTACTTCTTTCTTCTTTCTACTTCTTCTTTCTTCTTCTTTCTTTCTTCTTTCTTTCTTCTTCTTACTTCTTTCTTACTTCTTTCTTTCTTCATTCTTTATTCTTTCTTTCTTTCTTCTTTCTTTCTTCTTTCTTTCTTTCTTTCTTTATTATTTCTTCTTTCTTCTTTCTTTCTTACTTCTTTCTTACTTCTTTCTTACTTATTTCTTACTTCTTTGTTCTTTCTTTCTTCTTTCTACTTTCTTTCTTCCTGCTTTCTTTCTTCTTTCTTTCTTCTTTCTTTCTTCTTTCTTACTTCTTTCTTCCTTTCTTCTTCCTTTCTTCTTTCTTTCTTCTTTCTTCCTTCTTTCTCTCTTCTTTATTTCTTACTTCCATCTTTCTTTCTTTCTTTCTTCTTCTTTCTTTCTTACTTTCTTTCATTCTCTCTTTGTTTCTTCTGTATTTCTTCTTTCCACTTTCTTATTTCTTTCTTTCTTCTTTCTTTCTTCTTTCTTCCTTTCTTCTTCCTTTCTTCTTCCTTTTTTATTTCTTTCTTTCTTCTTTATTACTTCTTTCTACTTCTTTCTTACTTCTTTCTTACTTCTTTCTTCTTTCTTTCTTCTTTCTTCTTTCTTCTTTCTTCTTTCTTCTTTCTTCTTTCTTCTTTCTTTCTTCTTTCTTTCTTCTATCTTTCTTCTTTCTTTCTTACTTCTTTCTTACTTCACTCTTTCTTCTTTCTTTCTTCTTTCTTACTTCTTTCTTACTTCTTTCTTCCTTTCTTCTTCCTTTCTTCTTTCTTTCTTCTTTCTTCCTTCTTTCTCTCTTCTTTCTTCTTTCTTCCTTCTTTCTTTCTTTCTTTCTTTCTTTCTTTCTTTCTTTCTTTCTTACTTTCATTCTCTCTTTATTTCTTCTGTATTTCTTCTTTCCACTTTCTTATTTCTTTCTTTCTTCTTTCTTTCTTCTTTCTTCATTTCTTCTTCCTTTCTTCTTCCTTTTTTATTTCCTTCTTACTTCTTTCTTACTTCTTTCTTACTTCTTTCTTACTTCTTTCTTCTTTCTTTCTTCTTTCTTCTTTCTTTCTTCTTTCTTTCTTCTTTCTTTCTTCTTTCTTTCTTCTTTCTTTCTTTCTTCTTCCTTTCTTATTTCTTTCTTCTTTCTTCCTTCTTTCTCTCTTCTTTCTTTCTTACTTCTTTCTTACTTCTTTCTTTCTTCTTTATTTCTTCTTTCTTTCTTCTTTCTTTCTTTCTTCTTTCTTTCCTCTTTCTTTCCTCGTTCTTTCTTTCTTCTTTCTTTCTTTTTTCTTCTTTCTTTTTTCTTCCTTTCTTCTTTCTTTCTTACTTCTTTCTTACTTCTTTCTTACTTCTTTCTTTTTTCTTTCTTCTTTCTTCTCTCTTTCTTCTTTCTTTCTTCTTTCTTTTTTGTTTCTTTCTTTCTTCTTTCTTTCTGCTTTCTTTCTTCTTTTTTTATTCTTCCGTTCTTCTTCCTTTCTTCTTCCTTTCTTCTTTCTTTCTTCTTTCTTCCTTCTTTCTTTCTTCTCTCTTTCTTTCTTTCTTATTTCTCTCTTCTCTCTTTCTTCTTTCTTTCTTACTTCTTTCTTACTTCTTTCTTTCTTCTTTCTTTCTTCTTTCTTACTTTCTTCTTTCTTTCTTACTTCTTTCTTCTTTCTTACTTCTTTCTTTCTTCTTTCTTACTTTCTTCTTTCTTTCTTCTTCTTACTTCTTTCTTACTTCTTTCTTTCTTCATTCTTTATTCTTTCTTTCTTTCTTCTTTCTTTCTTCTTTCTTTCTTTCTTTCTTTATTATTTCTTCTTTCTTCTTTCTTTCTTACTTCTTTCTTACTTCTTTCTTACTTATTTCTTACTTCTCTCTTACTTCCTTGTGTCTTCTTTCTCTCTTCTTTCTTTCTTCTTTCTTTCTTCTTTTTTTCTTCTTTCTTTTTTTCTTTTCTTCTTTCTTTCTTTCTTCTATCTTACTTTTTTCTTACTTTTTCTTACTTCTTTGTTCTTTCTTTCTTCTTTCTACTTTCTTTCTTCCTTCTTTCTTTCTTCTTTCTTTCTTCTTTCTTACTTCTTTCTTCCTTTCTTCTTCCTTTCTTCTTTCTTTCTTCTTTCTTCCTTCTTTCTCTCTTCTTTATTTCTTACTTCCATCTTTCTTTCTTTCTTTCTTTCTTTCTTTCTTACTTTCTTTCATTCTCTCTTTGTTTCTTCAGTATTTCTTCTTTCCACTTTCTTATTTCTTTCTTTCTTCTTTCTTCCTTTCTTCTTCCTTTCTTCTTCCTTTTTTATTTCTTTCTTTCTTCTTTATTACTTCTTTCTTACTTCTTTCTTACTTCTTTCTTACTTCTTTCTTCTTTCTTTCTTCTTTCTTCTTTCTTCTTTCTTCTTTCTTCTTCTTTCTTTCTTCTATCTTTCTTCTTTCTTTCTTACTTCTTTCTTACTTCACTCTTTCTTCTTTCTTTCTTCTTTCTTACTTCTTTCTTACTTCTTTCTTCCTTTCTTCTTCCTTTCTTCTTTCTTTCTTCTTTCTTCCTTCTTTCTCTCTTCTTTCTTTCTTCCTTCTTTCTTTCTTTCTTTCTTTCTTTCTTTCTTTCTTTCTTTCTTACTTTCATTCTCTCTTTATTTCTTCTGTATTTCTTCTTTCCACTTTCTTATTTCTTTCTTTCTTCTTTCTTTCTTCTTTCTTCATTTCTTCTTCCTTTCTTCTTCCTTTTTTATTTCCTTCTTACTTCTTTCTTACTTCTTTCTTACTTCTTTCTTACTTCTTTCTTCTTTCTTTCTTCTTTCTTCTTTCTTTCTTCTTTCTTAATTCTTTCTTTCTTCTTTCTTTCTTTCTTCTTTCTTACTTCTTTCTTACTTATTTCTTACTTCTTTCTTTCTTCTTTCTTTCTTCTTTACTCTCTTCTTTCTTTCTTCTTTCTTTCTTCCTTTCATTCTTTCTTTCTTTCTTTCTTCTCTCTTTCTTTCTTTCCTCTTTCTTTCTTCTATCTTTCTTCTTTCTTTCTTACTTCTTTCTTACTTCTTTCTTACTTCTTTCTTTCTTCTTTCTTTCTTCTTTCTTACTTCTTTCTTACTTCTTTCTTTTTTCTTTCTTTATTCTTTCTTTCTATTTCTTTCTTCTTTCTTTCCTTCTTTCTTCATTCTTCCATTCTTCATTCTTTCTTTCTTCTTTCTTTCTTTCTTCTTTCTTTCTTTCTTTCTTTCTTTCTTTCTTTCTTTCTTTCTTGTTTTTCTTTCTTTCTTTCTTCTGTATTTCTTCTTTCTTCTTTCTTATTTCTTTATTTCGTCATTCTTACTTCTTTTTTCTTCTTTCTTTCTTCTTTCTTTCTTCTTTCTTTCTTCTTTCTTCTTTCTTTCTTCTTTTTTTCTGCTTTCTTTCTGATTTCTTTCTTTCTTCTTTCTTTCTTACTTCTTTCTTACTTCTTTCTTATTTCTTTCTTTCTTCTTTCTTTCTTCTGTCTTTCTTTCTTCTTTCTTTCTTCTTTCTTTATTCCTTCTTTCTTTCTTCTCTCTTTCTTACCTATTTCTTTCTTCTTTCTTCCTTTCTTCTTCCTTTCTTCTTCCTTTTTTCTTTCTTTCTTACTTGTTTCTTACTTCTTTCTTACTTCTTTCATTTTTCTTTCTTCTTTCTTTCTTCTTTCTTTCTTCTTTCTTTCTTTCTTCTTCCTTTCTTATTTCTTTCTTCTTTCTTCCTTCTTTCTCTCTTCTTTCTTTCTTACTTCTTTCTTACTTCTTTCTTTCTTCTTTATTTCTTCTTTCTTTCTTCTTTCTTTCTTTCTTCTTTCTTTCTTCTTTCTTTCCTCATTCTTTCTTTCTTCTTTCTTTCATTTTTCTTCTTTCTTTCTTCTTCCTTTCTTCTTTCTCTCTTACTTCTTTCTTACTTCTTTCTTACTTCTTTCTTTTTTCTTTCTTCTTTCTTCTCTCTTTCTTCTTTCTTTCTTCTTTCTTTTTTGTTTCTTTCTTTCTTCTTTCTTTCTTCTTTCTTTCTTCTTTTTTTATTCTTCCGTTCTTCTTCCTTTCTTCTTCCTTTCTTCTTTCTTTCTTCTTTCTTTCTTCTCTCTTTCTTTCTTTCTTATTTCTCTCTTCTCTCTTTCTTCTTTCTTTCTTACTTCTTTCTCACTTCTTTCTTTCTTCTTTCTTTCTTCTTTCTTACTTTCTTCTTTCTTTCTTACTTCTTTCTTCTTTCTTACTTCTTTCTTTCTTCTTTCTTTCTTTCTTCTTTCTTTCTTCTTCTTACTTCTTTCTTACTTCTTTCTTTCTTCATTCTTTATTCTTTCTTTCTTTCTTCTTTCTTTCTTCTTTCTTTCTTTCTTTCTTTATTATTTCTTCTTTCTTCTTTCTTTCTTACTTCTTTCTTACTTCTTTCTTACTTATTTCTTACTTCTCTCTTACTTCCTTGTGTCTTCTTTCTCTCTTCTTTCTTTCTTCTTTCTTTCTTCTTTTTTTCTTCTTTCTTTTTTCTTTCTTTCTTCTTTCTTTCTTTCTTCTTTCTTACTTTTTTCTTACTTTTTTCTTACTTCTTTGTTCTTTCTTTCTTCTTTCTACTTTCTTTCTTCCTTCTTTCTTTCTTCTTTCTTTCTTCTTTCTTACTTCTTTCTTCCTTTCTTCTTCCTTTCTTCTTTCTTTCTTCTTTCTTCCTTCTTTCTCTCTTCTTTATTTCTTACTTCTTTCTTTCTTTCTTTCTTTCTTTCTTTCTTTCTTTCTTACTTTCATTCTCTCTTTATTTCTTCTGTATTTCTTCTTTCCACTTTCTTATTTCTTTCTTTCTTCTTTCTTTCTTCTTTCTTCATTTCTTCTTCCTTTCTTCTTCCTTTTTTATTTCCTTCTTACTTCTTTCTTACTTCTTTCTTACTTCTTTCTTACTTCTTTCTTCTTTCTTTCTTCTTTCTTCTTTCTTTCTTCTTTCTTAATTCTTTCTTTCTTCTTTCTTTCTTTCTTCTTCCTCTCTTATTTCTTTCTTCTTTCTTCCTTCTTTCTCTCTTCTTTCTTTCTTACTTCTTTCTTACTTCTTTCTTTCTTCTTTCTTTCTTCTTCCTTTCTTCTTTCTTTCTTACTTCTTTCTTACTTCTTTCTTACTTATTTCTTAATTCTTTCTTTCTTCTTTCTTTCTTCTTTACTCTCTTCTTTCTTTCTTCTTTCTTTCTTCCTTTCATTCTTTCTTTCTTTCTTTCTTCTCTCTTTCTTTCTTTCCTCTATCTTTCTTCTATCTTTCTTCTTTCTTTCTTACTTCTTTCTTACTTCTTTCTTACTTCTTTCTTTCTTCTTTCTTTCTTCTTTCTTACTTCTTTCTTACTTCTTTCTTTTTTCTTTCTTTATTCTTTCTTTCTATTTCTTTCTTCTTTCTTTCCTTCTTTCTTCATTCTTCCATTCTTCATTCTTTCTTTCTTCTTTCTTTCTTTCTTTCTTTCTTTCTTTCTTTCTTTCTTTCTTTCTTTCTTTCTTTCTTTCTTTCTTTCTTTCTTTCTTGTTTTTCTTTCTTTCTTTCTTCTGTATTTCTTCTTTCTTCTTTCTTATTTCTTTCTTCCGTCTTTCTTACTTCTTTTTTCTTCTTTCTTTCTTCTTTCTTTCTTCTTTCTTTCTTCTTTCTTCTTTCTTTCTTCTTTTTTTCTGCTTTCTTTCTGGTTTCTTTCTTTCTTCTTTCTTTCTTACTTCTTTCTTACTTCTTTCTTACTTCTTTCTTTCTTCTTTCTTTCTTCTGTCTTTCTTTCTTCTTTCTTTCTTCTTTCTTTATTCCTTCTTTCTTTCTTCTCTCTTTCTTTCTATTTCTTTCTTCTTTCTTCCTTTCTTCTTCCTTTCTTCTTTCTTTTTTCTTTCTTTCTTACTTGTTTCTTACTTCTTTCTTACTTCTTTCATTTTTCTTTCTTCTTTCTTTCTTCTTTCTTTCTTCTTTCTTTCTTTCTTCTTTCTTTCTTCTTTCTTTCTTCTTTTTTTATTCTTCCTTTCTTCTTCCTTTCTTCTTCCTTTCTTCTTTCTTTTTTCTTCTTTCTTTCTTTCTTTCTTCTTTCTTTCTTTTTTCTTTCTTCTTTCTTTCTTCATTCTTTCTTCTTTCTTCTCTCCTTCTTTCTTTATTCATTCTTTCTTTCTTCTATCTTACTTCTTTCTTCTTTCTTTCAACTTTCTTTCTTCTTTCTTTCTTCTTTCTTTCTTCTTTCTTACTTCTTTCTTTATTCTTCCTTTCTTCTTCCTTTCTTCTTCTTTCTTCTTTCTTTCTTTTTTCTTACTTTTTTTTTCTTCTTTATTTCGTCTTTCTTTCTTACTTCTTTCTTTCTTTCATTCTTTCTTTTTCTTTCATTCTTTCTTTTTTCTTTCTTCGTTCTTTCTTTCTTTATTTCTTCTTTCTTCTTTCTTTCTTCTTCCTTTCTTCTTTCTTTCTTCTTTCTTCTTTCTTTCTTCATTGTTTCTGCTTTCTTTCTTTTTTCTTTCTTCTTTATTTCTTCTTTCGTTCTTCTTTCTTTCTTTCTTCTTTCTTTCTTGTTTCTTTCTTTCATCTTTCTTTTGTCTTTCTTTTTTCTTTCTTTCTTCTTTCTTTCTTCTTTCTTTCTTACTTCTTTCTTACTTCTTTCTTACTTCTTACTTCTTTCTTTCTTCTTTATTTATTCTTTCGTTCTTCTTTCTTTCTTTCTTCTTTTTTTCTTCTTTCTTTTCTTTCTTTCTATCTTTCTTCTTTCTTTCTTCTTTCTTTCTTTCTTCTTCCTTTCTTCTTTCTTTCTTCGTTCTTTCTTTCTTCTTTCTTCCTTTTTCTAGCTCTCTTCTTCCTTTCTTCTTTCTTTCTTACTTCTTTCTTACTTCTTTCTTCTTTCTTTCTTCTTTCTTCTTTCTTCTTTCTTTCTTCTTTATTTCTTCTTTCTTTCTTTCTTCTTTCTTCTTTCTTTCTTCTTTCTTTATGCTTCCTTTCTTCTTCCTTTCTTTTTCCTTTCTCCTTTCTTTCTTCTTTCTTTCTTCTTTCTTTCTTTCTCCTTTCTTTCTTCTTTCTTGCTTACTTCTTTCTTACTTCTTTCTTTCTTATTTCTTCTTTCTTTCTTCTTTCTTTCTTTTTATTTCTTCTTCCTTTCTTTCTTTCTTCTTTCTTTCTTCTTTCTTTCTTTCTTCTTTATTTCTCTCTTCTTTCTTTCTTTCTTCTTTCTTTCTTCTTTCTTTCTTTCTTCTTTCTTTCTTCTTTTCTTATTTCTTCTTTCTTTCGTCTTTCTTTCTTATTTCTTTCTTCTTTATTTCTTCTTTCTTTCTTCTTTCTTTCTTCTTTCTTTCTTCTTTCTTTCTTCTTTCTTTCTTTCTTTCTTTCTTCTTCTTTCTTTCTTCATTGTTTCTGCTTTCTTTCTTCTTTCTCTCTTCTTTATTTCTTCTTTCGTTCTTCCTTCTTTCTTTCTTCTTTCTTTCTTGTTTCTTTCTTTCTTCTTTCTTTTGTCTTTCTTTCTTCTTTCTTTATTCTTTCTTTCTTCTTAATTTCTTTCTTCTTTCTTTCTTCTTTCATTCTTTCTTTCTTCTTTCTTTCTTGTTTCTTTCTGTCTTCTTTATTTCTACTTTCTTTGTTCTTTCTTTCTTTCTTCTTTCTTTCTTTCTACTTTCTTCTTTCTTTCTGCTTTGTTTCTGCTTTCTTTCTGCTTTCTTTCTTTCTCATTTTTCTTTCTCTCTTCATTCTTTCTTCTTCCTTTCTTCTTCCTTTCTTCTTCCTTTCTTCTTTCTTTCTTCTTTCTTTATTTCTTCTTTCTTTTTCCTTTCTTTCTTCTTTCTTACTTCTTTCTTACTTCTTTCTTTCTTCTTTCTTTCTTTCTTCTTTCTTTCTTTCTTCTTTTTTTCTTTCTTCTTTCTTCTTTCTTCTTTCTTCGTTCTTTCTTCTTTCTTGTTTCTTTCTTTCTTCTTTCTTTCTTGTTTCTTTCTTTCTTCTTTCTTTCTTCTTTTATTCTTCTTTCTTGATTCTTTACTTCTTTCTTCTTTCTTTCTTCTTTCTTTCTTCTTTCTTTCTTCTTTCGCTCTTATTTCTTTCTTCTTTCTTTCTTCTTCTTTCTTCGTTCTTTCTTTCCACTTTCTTTCCTCTTTCTTCTTTATTCTTTCTTTCTTCTTCCTTTCTTCTTTCTTCTTTCTTCTTTCTTTATTTTTTCTTTCTTTCTTCTTCCTTTCTTCTTTCTTTCTTACATCTTTCTTCCTTCTTTCTTACTTCTTACTTCTTTCTTTCTTCTTTATTTATTCTTTCGTTCTTCTTTCTTTCTTTCTTCTTTCTTTCTTCTTTCTTTTCTTTCTTTCTATCTTTCTTCTTTCTTTCCTCTTTCTTTCTTCTTTCTTTCTGTCTTCTTCCTTTCTTCTTTCTTTCTTTGTTCTTTCTTTCTTCTTTCTTCCTTTTTCTTGCTTTCTTCTTCCTTTCTTCTTTCTTTCTTAGTTCTTTCTTACTTCTTTCTTCTTTCTTTCTTCTTTCTTCTTTCTTCTTTCTTCTTTCTTCTTTCTTCTTTCTTCTTTCTTCTTTCTTTCTTCTTTCTTTCTTCTTTCTTTCTTTCTTCTTTCTTTCTTCTTTCTTTATGCTTCCTTTCTTCTTCCTTTCTTTTTCCTTTCTCCTTTCTTTCTTCTTTCTTTCTTCTTTCGCTCTTATTTCTTTCTTCTTTCTTTCTTTCTTCTTTATTTCTTCTTCTTTTCTTCATTCTTTTTTCTTTCTTTCTTTTTTGTTTCTTACTTCTTTCTTACTTCTTTCTTAATTCTTTCTTTCTTCTTTCTTCTTTCTTTATTCTTTATTTATTCTTTCTTTCTTTCTTCTTTCTTTCTTCTTCTTTCTTCGTTCTTTCTTTCCTCTTTCTTTCCTCTTTCTTCTTTATTCTTTCTTTCTTCTTCCTTTCTTCTTTCTTCTTTCTTCTTTCTTTATTTTTTCTTTCTTTCTTCTTCCTTTCTTCTTTCTTTCTTACTTCTTTCTTCCTTCTTTCTTACTTCTTACTTCTTTCTTTCTTCTTTATTTATTCTTTCGTTCTTCTTTCTTTCTTCTTTCTTTCTTCTTTCTTTTCTTTCTTTCTTCTTTCTTCTTTCTTCTTTCTTCTTTCTTCTTCCTTTCTTCTTTCTTTCTTCTTTCTTTCTTTCTTCTTTCTTTCTTCTTTCTTTATGCTTCCTTTCTTCTTCCTTTCTTTTTCCTTTCTCCTTTCTTTCTTCTTTCTTTCTTCTTTCTTTCTTTCTCCTTTCTTTCTTCTTTCTTGCTTACTTCTTTCTTACTTCTTTCTATCTTATTTCTTCTTTCTTTCTTCCTTCTTTCTTTTTATTTCTTCTTCCTTTCTTTCTTTCTTCTTTCTTTCTTCTTTCTTTCTTTCTTCTTTATTTCTCTCTTCTTTCTTTCTTTCTTCTTTTTTTCTTCTTTTTTTCTTTCTTCTTTCTTTCTTCTTTTCTTATTTCTTCTTTCTTTCGTCTTTCTTTCTTATTTCTTTCTTCTTTCATTCTTTCTTCTTTCTTTATTATTCCTTTCTTCTTACTTTCTTCTTTCTTTCTTCTTTCTTCTTTTTCTTTCTTTCTTACTTCTTTCTTACTTATTTCTTCCTTCTATCTTCCTTCTTTCTTTCTTCGTTCCTTCTTTCTTCCTTCTTTCTTCTTTCTTTCTTCTTTCTTTCTTTCTTCTTTCTTTCTTACTTCTTTCTTACTTATGTCTTACTTATGTCTTCTTTCTTTCTTCTTTCTTTCTTCTTTCTTTCTTCTTTATTTCTTTATTCTTTCTTTCTTTCTTCTTTCTTCCTTTCTTAGTTCTCTCTTTCTTCTTTCTTTCTTCTTTCTTTCTCTCTTTCTTCTTTCTTTCTTCTTTCTTTCTTTCTTACTTTCTTTCTTTCTTTCTTCTTTCTTTCTTTCTTTTTTCTTTCTTCTTTCTTTCGTTAGCTCTGCATTCTTTCTTTCTTCTTTCTTTCTTTCTTCTTTCTTCCTTCTTTCTTTCTTTCTTCTTTATTTCTTCTTTCTTTCTTCTTTCTTCTTTCTTTCTTATTTATTTCTTCTTTCTTCTTTCTTTCTTACTTTCTTACTTCTTTCTTACTTCTTTCCTTCTTCTTTCTTTCTTCTTTCTTGCTTTCTTCTTTCTTACTTATTTCTATCTTTTTTTCTTCTTTCTTTCTTACTTATTTCTTTCTTCTTTCCTTCTTTCTTCTTCCTTTCTTCTTTCTTTCTTCGTTCTTTCTTTCTTCTCTCTTCCTTTTTCTTCCTTTCTTCTTCCTTTCGTCTTTCTTTCTTACTTCGTTCTTTCTTCTTTCTTACTTCTTTCTTACTTCTTTCTTACTTCTTTCTTCTTTCTTTCTTGTTTCTTCTTATTTCTTTCTTCTTTCTTTCTTCTTTCTTTCTTCTTTCTTTCTTTCTTCTTTCTTTCTTCTTTCTTTCTTCTTTCTTTATTCTTCCTTTCTTCTTCCTTTCTTCTTCCTTTCTTCTTTCTTTCTTCTTTCTTCTTTCTTTCTTCTTTCTTACTTCTTTCTTACTTCTTTCTTACTTCTTTCTTTCTTCTATCTTTTTTCTTTATTTCTGCTTTCTTTCTTTGTTTCTTCTGTCTTCATTCTTTCTTTCTTTCTTCTTTCTTATTTCTTTCTTTATTCTTTTTTTCTTTCTTCTTTCTTTCTTTCTTTCTTCTTTGTTTCTTCTATATTTCTTATTTCTTTCTTCTTTTCACTTCTTTCTTCTTTCTTTATTCTTTCTTTCTTTCTTCTTTCTTTCTTCTTTCTTCTTTCTTTCTTCTTTCTTTCTTCTTTCTTTCTTCTTTCTTCTTTCTTTCTTATTTCTTTATTCTTTCTTTCTTTCTTTTTTCTTTCTTCTTTCTTCTTTCATATTTATTTCTTCTTTCTTTCTTACTTCTTTCTTACTTCCTTCTTACTTTTTTCTTTCTTCTTTCTTTCTTCTTTCTTTCTTCTTTCTTTCTTCTTTCTTTCTTTCTTCTTTCTTTCTTTCCTCCTTTTTTGTTCTTTCTTTCTTCTTTCGTTATTCTTCCTTTCTTCTTCCTTTCTTCTTTCTTTCTTCTTTCTTTCTTCTTCCTTTGATCTTCCTTTCTTCTTTCTTTCTTTCATCTTCCTCTCTTCTTTATTTCTTCTTTCTTTATTCTTCATTTCTTCTTCCTTTCTTCTTAATTTCTTCTTTCTTTCTTTCTCCATTCTTTCTTCTTTCTTTCTTCTTTCTTCTTTCTTTCTTATTTCTTCCTTATTTCTTTCTTTCTTCTTTCTCTCTTTCTTCATTCTTTCTTTTTTGTTACTTCTTTCATACTTCTTTCTTTCTCCTTCCTTTCTTTCTTCATTCTTTCTTCTTTCTATATTCTTCCTTTCTTCTTCCTTTCTTATTCCTTTCTTCTTTCTTTCTTTCTTCTTTCTTTCTTTCTTCTTTCTTTCTTTCTTCTTTCTTTTTCTTCTTTCTTCTTTCATTCTTTTTTCTTTTTTACTTCTTTCTTACTTCTTTCTTACTTCTTTCTTTCTTCTTTCTTCTTTCTTTCTTTTTTCTTTCTTCTTTCTTTCTTCTTTTTATCTTCTTTCTTTTTTTTTTCTTTCTTACTTCTTTCTTTCTTCTTTCTTCTTTCTTTCTTCTTTCTTTCTTCTTTCTTTCTTCATTCTTTCTTCTTTCTTTCTTTTTTCTTTCTTACTTCTTTCTTACTTCTTTCTTACTTCTTTCTTTCTTCTTTCTTTCTTCTTTCTTTATTCTTTCTCTCTTTCTTCTTTCCTTTTTTTTCTTTCTTCATTATTTCTTTCTTCTTTCTCTATTCTTTCTTCTTCCTTTCTTCTTTCTTTCTTCTTTCTTCTTTCATTCTTTCTTTCTTCTTTCTTCTTTCTCTCTTCTTTCTTTCTTTCTTCTTTCTTTCTTTCATCTTCCTCTCTTCTTTATTTCTTCTTTCTTTATTCATCCTTTCTTCTTCCTTTCTTCTTAATTTCTTCTTTCTTTCTTTCTCCATACTTTCCTCTTTCTTTCTTCTTTCTTCTTTCTTCTTTCTTCTTTCTTTCTTCTTTCTTTCTTACTTCTTCCTTACTTCTTTATTTCTTCTTTCTCTCTTTCTTCATTCTTTCTTCTTTGTTACTTCTTTCTTACTTCTTTCTTTCTCCTTTCTTTCTTTCTTCATTCTTTCTTCTTTCTTCTTTCCTTATTCTTCCTTTCTTCTTCCTTCCTTCTTCCTTTCTTCTTTCATTCTTCTTTCTTTCTTTATTCTTTCTTTCTTCTTTCTTTCTTCTTTCTTTCTTCTTAATTTCTTTCTTCTTTCTTTCTTCTTTCATTCTTCTTTCTTTCTTCTTTCTTTCTTGTTTCTTAATTTCTTCTTCCTTTCTTCTTCCTTTCTTCTTTCTTTCTTCTTTCTTTCTTCTTTCTTTCTTTCTTCTTTCATTCTTCTTGCTTTATTCTTTCTTTCTTTCTTCTTTCTTTCTTCTTTCTTCTTTCTTTCTGCTTTATTCCTGCTTTCTTTCTGCTTTCTTTCTTTCTCCTTTTTCTTTCTTTCTTCATTCTTTCTTCTTTCTTTCTTCTTCCTTTCTTCTTCCTTTCTTCTTCCTTTCTTCTTTCTTTCTTCTTTCTTTCTTCTTTCTTACTTCTTTCTTTCTTTCTACTTTCTTTCTTCTTTCTTTCTTACTTCCTTCTTACTTCTTTCTTTCTTCTTTCTTTCTTTCTTCTTTCTTCTTTCTTTGTTCTTTCTTTCTTCTTTATTTCTTCTTTCTTTCTTTCTTTCTTTCTCTCTTTCTTTCTTTCTTTCTTTCGTTCTTCTTTCTTTATTTCTTATTTGTTTCTTCTATCTTTTTTCTTTACTTCTTACTTTTCTTACTTCTTTCTTCTTTCTTTCTTTCTTCTTTCTCTCTTTCTTCTTTCTTTCTTCTTTCTTCTTTCTTTCTTCCTTCTTCTTTCTTTCTTCTTCCTTTCTTCTTTCTTTTTTCTTCTTTCTTTCTTCCTTCTTTTTTCTTTCTTTCTTTCTTCTTTCTTTCTTTCTTTTTTCTTTCTTCTTTCTTTCTTTAGCTCTGCTTTCTTTCTTTCTTCTTTCTTTCTTTATCCTTTTTTCTTTCTTCTTTCTTTCTTTCTTCTTTATTTCTTCTTTCTTTTTTCTACTTTCTTTCTTCATTCTTTCTTCTATCTTTCTTCTTTCTTTCCTCTTTCTTTCTTCTCTCTGCTTTCTTTCTTTCTTCTTTCTTTCTTCTTTCTTTCTTCTTTCTTTCATTCTTCTTTCTTCCTTTATTCTTCCTTTCTTCTTCCTTTCTTCTTTCTTTCTTCTTTCTTTCTTCTTTCTTTCATTCTTCTTTCTTCCTTTATTCTTCCTTTCTTCTTCCTTTCTTCTTTCTTTCTTCTTTCTTTCTTCTTTCTTTCTTCTTTTTTTCTTCTTTCTTACTTCTTTCTTACTTCTTTCTTTCTTATTTCTTTCTTTCTTCTTTCTTCTTTCTTTCTTTCTTCTTTCTTCTTCCTTTCTTCTTCCTTTCTTCTTTCTTTCTTCTTTCTTTCTTCTTTCTTTCTTCTTTCTTTCTTCATTTTTCTCCTTTCTTACTTCTTTCTTTCTTCTTTCTTCTTCCTTTCTTCTTTCTTTCTTCTTTCTTTCTTCTTTCTTTCTTTCTTTCTTTCTTTCTTACTTTCTTTCTTTCCTACTTTCTTTCATTCTTTCTTTCTTTCTTCTTTCTTTCTTTCTTTCTTCTTTGTTTCTTCTATCTTTCTTCTTTCTTACCTCTTTCTTACTTCTTTCTTTCCTCTTTCTTTCTGAATTCTTTCCTTCTTCTTTCTTACTTCTTTCTTAATTCTTACTTTCTTCCTTCTTTATTCTTTCTATCTTACTTAGTTCTTTCCTCTTTCTTTCTTTCTTTCTTCATTCTTCCTTTCTTCTTTCTTTCTTCTTTCTTTCTTCTTTCTTTCTTCATTCTTTCTTCTTTCTTTCTTTTTTCTTTCTTCTTTCTCTCTTCTTTTTATCTTCTTTCTTTTTTTTCATTCTTACTTCTTTCTTTCCTCTTTCTTTCTTTCTTCTTCCTTTCTTCTTTCTCTCTACGTTTTTTATTTCTTCTTTCTTTCTTCTTTCTTTCTTATTTCTTTCTTCTTTCTTCTTTCTTTCTTCTTTCTTTCTGCTTTCTTTCTGATTTCTTTCTTTCTTCTTTCTTTCTTCTTTCTTTCTTACTTCTTTCTTACTTCTTTCTTTCTTTTTTCTTTCTTCTTTCTTTCTTCTTTCTTTCTTTCTTCTTTCTTTATTCTTTCTTTCTTACTTATTTCTTTCTTCTTTCTTCCTTATTCTTCCTTTCTTCTTCCTTTCTTCTTTCTTTCTTACTTCCTTCTTTCTTCTTTCTTACTTCTTTCTTACTTCTTTCTTACTTCTTTTTTACTTCTTTCTTCTTTCTCTCTTCTTTCTTCTTTCTTTCTTCTTTCTTTCTTTCTTCTTTCTTTCTTCTTTTTTTCTTGTTTCTTTATTCTTCCTTTCTTCTTCCTTTCTTCTTCCTTTCTTCTTTCTTTCTTCTTCCTTTCTTCTTTCTTCTTTCTTTCTTCTTTCTTTCTTACTTCTTTCTTACTTCTTTTTTACTTATTTCTTTATTTCTTCTTTCTTTCTTCTTTCTTTCTTTCTTCTTTCTTCTTTCTTCTTTCTTTGTTCTTCCTTTCTTCTTCCTTTCTTCTTCCTTTCTTCTTTCTTTCTTCTTTCTTTCTTCTTTCTTTCTTCATTCTTTCTTCTTTCTTTCTTTTTTCTCTCTTACTTATTTCTTAATTCTTACTTTCTTCCTTCTTTATTCTTTCTTTCTTTCTTATTTCTTTCCTCTTTCTTTCTTTCTATCTTCCTTCTTCCTTTCTTCTTTCTTACTTCTTTCTTTCTTCTTTCTTCTTTCTTTCTTTTTTCTTTCTTCTTCCTCTCTTCTTTTTATCTTCTTTCTTTTTTTTCTTTCTTACTTCTTTCTTTCCTCTTTCTTTCTTTCTTCTTCCTTTCTTCATTCTTTCTACGTTCTTTATTTCTTCTTTCTTTCTTCTTTCTTTCTTATTTCTTTCTTCTTTCTTCTTTCTTCTTTCTTTCTTCTTTCTTTCTGCTTTCTTTCTGATTTCTTTCTTTCTTCTTTCTTTCTAATTTCTTTCTTACTTCTTTCTTACTTCTTTCTTTCTTTTTTCTTTCTTCTTTCTTTCTTCTTTCTTTCTTTCTTCTTTCTTTATTCTTTCTTTCTTACTTATTTCTTTCTTCTTTCTTCCTTTTCTTCCTTTCTTCTTCCTTTCCTCTTTCTTACTTCCTTCTTTCTTCTTTCTTACTTCTTTCTTACTTCTTTCTTACTTCTTTCTTACTTCTTTCTTCTTTCTTTCTTCTTTCTTCTTTCTTTCTTCTTTCTTTCTTCTTTCTTTCTTCTTTCTTTCTTTCTTCTTTTTTTCTTGTTTCTTTATTCTTCCTTTCTTCTTCCTTTCTTCTTCCTTTCTTCTTTCTTTCTTCTTTCTTTCTTCTTCCTTTCTTCTTTCTTCTTTCTTTCTTCTTTCTTTCTTACTTCTTTCTTACTTCTTTTTTACTTATTTCTTTATTTCTTCTTTCTTCTTCTTTCTTTCTTTCTTCTTTCTTCTTTCTTTGTTCATCCTTTCTTCTTCCTTTCTTCTTCTTTCTTCTTTCTTTCTTCTTTCTTTCTTCTTTTTTTCTTCTTTCTTACTTCTTTCTTTCTTCTTTCTTTCTTCTTTCTTTATTCTTCCTTTCTTCTTCCTTTCTTCTTCCTTTCTTCTTTCTTTCTTCTTTCTTTCCTCTTTCTTTCTTCATTCTTTCTTCTTTCTTTCTTTTTTCTTTCTTACTTCTTTCTTACTTTCTTTCTTTCCTATTTTCTTTCATTCTTTCTTTCTTTCTTCTTTCTTTCTTTCTTTCTTCTTTGTTTCTTCTATCTTTCTTCTTTCTTACCTCTTTCTTACTTCTTTCTTTCCTCTTTCTTTCTTAATTCTTTCCTTCTTCTTTCTTACTTCTTTCTTAATTCTTACTTTCTTCCTTCTTTATTCTTTCTTTCTTTCTTATTTCTTTCCTCTTTCTTTCTTTCTTTCTTTCTTTCTTTCGTCCTTCATCCTTTCTTCTTTCTTTCTTCTTTCTTTCTTCTTTCTTTCGTCATTCTTTCTTCTTTCATTCTTTTTTCTTTCTTACTTCTTTCTTTCTTCTTTCTTCCTTTTTCTTCCTTTCTTCTTCCTTTCTTCTTTCTTTCTTACTTCCTTCTTTCTTCTTTCTTACTTCTTTCTTACTTCTTTCTTACTTCTTTCTTACTTCTTTCTTCTTTCTTTCTTCTTTCTTCTTTCTTACTTCTTTCTTTCTTCTTTCTTTCTTCTTTCTTTCTTTCTTCTTTCTTTCTTCTTTTTTTCTTGTTTCTTTATTCTTCCTTTCTTCTTCCTTTCTTCTTCCTTTATTCTTTCTTTCTTCTTCCTTTATTTTTTTTTTTTCCCAAATGTCCTCGGGACTAATACAAAAATAATATTGACATGAATAAGGAATTTTTTTTTAAATTTTGTTTTGTTTTGTCCAGTTTGCCTTGATTCCTGACATAGCACTAATACAGGCAAAAATAACAGTGTGCCTTCAAGGTAATGCAGAAT
>NW_027043243.1:0-23399 GCF_036013475.1 Columba livia
TCTTTCTTCTTTCTTTCTTTCTTCTTTCGTTCTTCTTTCTTTCTTCTTTCTTTCTTTCTTTCTTCTTTCTTTCTTTCTTCTTTCTTTCTTCTTTCTTTCTTTCTTACTTCTTTCTTTCTTTCTTCTTTCTTTCTTCTTTCTTTCTTTCTTCTTTCGTTCTTCTTTATTTCTTCTTTCTTTCTCCTTTCTTTCTTCTTTCTTCCTTCTTTCTTCCTTTTTTTCTACCTTCTTTCTTTCTTCTTTCTTTCTTCTTTCTTTCTTTCTTCTTTCTTTCTTCTTTCTTTCTTTCTTCTTTCTTCTTTCTTTCTTCTTTCCTTCTTATTTATTTCTTCTTTCTTTCTTTCTTCTTTGTTTCTTCTTTCTTTCTTTCTTCTTTCTTTCTTTCTTCTTTCTTCTTTCTTTCTTCTTTCTTTCTTCTTTCCTTCTTATTTATTTTTTCTTTCTTTCTTTCTTCATTCTTTCTTTTCTTTCTTTCTTTCTTCTTTCTTCTTTCTTCGTTCTTTCTTTCTTCTTTCTTTCTTCTTTATTCTTTCTTTCTTTCTTATTTCTTTCTTCTTTCTTTCTTTCTTCTTTCTTTCTTTATTTCTTTCTTTCTTCTTTCTTTCTTCTTTCTTTCTTCTTTCTTTCTTCTTTCTTCTTTCTTCATTCTTTCTTTCTTCTTTCATCTTTATTCTTTCTTCTTTCTTCTTTCTTTCTACATTCATTCTTCTGTCTTTCTTCTTTCTTTCTTCTTTCTTTCTTCTTTCTTTCTTTCTTCTTTCTTTCTTTCTTTTTCTTTCTTCTTTCTTTCTTATTTCTTTCTTTCTTCCTTCTTTCTTTTTTCTCCTTTCTTTCTTCTTTCTTTCTTTTTTCCTTCTTTCTTATTTCTTCTTTCTTTCTTCTTTCTTTCTTTCTACTTTCTTTCTTCTTTCTTTCTTTCTTCTTTCGTTCTTCTTTATTTCTTCTTTCTTTCTTCTTTCTTTCTTCTTTCTTACTTCCTTCTCTCTTCCTTTTTTCTACCTTCTTTCTTTCTTCTTTCTTTCTTCTTTCTTTCTTTCTTCTTTCTTCTTTCTTTCTTTCTTCTTTCTTTCTTTCTTCTTTCTTTCTTCTTTTTTTCTTTCTTACTTCTTTCTTTCTTTCTTTCTTCTTTCTTTCTTTCTTCTTTCTTTCTTTCTTCTTTCTTCTTTCTTTCTTCTTTCTTTCTTCTTTCTTTCTTTCTTCTTTGTTTCTCCTTTCTTTCTTTCTTCTTTCTTTCTTTCTTCTTTCTTCTTTCTTTCTTCTTTCCTTCTTATTTATTTCTTCTTTCTTTCTTTCTTCCTTCTTTCTTTTCTTTCTTTCTTTCTTCTTTCTTCTTTCTTTCTTCGTTCTTTCTTTCTTCTTTCTTTCTTCTTTCTTTCTTTCTTCTTTCTTTCTTTCTTCTTTCTTTCTTTCTTTCTTTTTTCTTTCTTTCTTCTTTCTTTCTTCTTACTTTCTTTCTTCCTTCTTTCTTTTTTCTTCTTTCTTTCTTCTTTCTTTCTTTTTTCCTTCTTTCTTATTTCTTCTTTCTTTCTTCTTTCTTTCTTTCTACTTTCTTTCTTCTTTCTTTCTTCTTTCTTCCCTTTTTTCTACCTTCTTTCTTTCTTCTTTCTTTCTTCTTTCTTTCTTTCTTCTTTCTTTCTTCTTTCTTTCTTCTTTCTTTATTCTTTCTTTCTTTCTTACTTCTTTCTTTCTTTCTTTCTTCTTGCTTTATTTTTTCTTTCTTTCTTTCTTCTTTCTTCTTTCTTTCTTCTTTCTTTCTTCTTTGTTTCTTCTTTCTTAATTTCTTCTTTCTTTCTTTCTTCTTTCTTCTTTCTTTCTTCTTTCTTTCTTCTTTCCCTCTTATGTCTTTCTTCTTTCTTACTTCTTTCTTACTTCTTTTTTACTTCTTTCCTACTTCTTTCTTAATTCTTTCTTTCTTCTTTCTTTCTTTCTTCTTTCGTTCTTCTTTCTTTCTTCTTTCTTTCTTTCTTTCTTCTTTCTTTCTTTCTTCTTTCTTTCTTCTTTCTTTCTTTCTTACTTCTTTCTTTCTTTCTTCTTTATTTCTTCTTTCTTTCTTTCTTCTTTCTTCTTTCTTTCTTCTTTCCTTCTTATTTATTTCTTCTTTCTTTCTTTCTTCTTTGTTTCTACTTTCTTTCTTTCTTCTTTCTTTCTTCTTTCTTTCTTTCTTCTTTCGTTCTTCTTTATTTCTTCTTTCTTTCTCCTTTCTTTCTTCTTTCTTCCTTCTTTCTTCCTTTTTTTTCTACCTTCTTTCTTTCTTCTTTCTTTCTTCTTTCTTCTTTCTTTCTTCTTTCTTTCTTTCTTCTTTCTTCTTTCTTTCTTCTTTCCTTCTTATTTATTTCTTCTTTCTTTCTTTCTTCTTTGTTTCTTCTTTCTTTCTTTCTTCTTTCTTTCTTTCTTCTTTCTTCTTTCTTTCTTCTTTCTTTCTTCTTTCCTTCTTATTTATTTTTTCTTTCTTTCTTTCTTCATTCTTTCTTTTCTTTCTTTCTTTCTTCTTTCTTCTTTCTTCGTTCTTTCTTTCTTCTTTCTTTCTTCTTTATTCTTTCTTTCTTTCTTCTTTCTTTCTTATTTCTTTCTTTCTTCTTTCTTTCTTTCTTATTTCTTTCTTTCTTCTTTCTTTCTTCTTTCTTTCTTCTTTCTTTCTTTTTTCTTCTTTCTTTCTTCTTTCTTCTTTCTTCGTTCTTTCTTTCTTCTTTCTTCTTTATTCTTTCTTTCTTTCTTCTTTCTTTCTTCTTTCTTTCTTCTTTCTTTCTTCTTTCTTTCTTTTTTCTTCTTTCTTTCTTTCTTATTTCTTTCTTCGTTCTTTCTTTCTTCTTTCTTCTTTATTCTTTCTTTCTTTCTTCTTTCTTTCTTCTTTCTTTCTTTCTTCTTTCTTTCTTTCTTATTTCTTTCTTTCTTCTTTCTTTCTTCTTTCTTTCTTCTTTCTTTCTTTTTTCTTCTTTCTTTCTTCTTTCTTTCTTTCTTTCTTTCTTTCTTTCTTTCTTCTTTCTTTCTTCTTTCTTTCTTACTTCTTTCTTACTTCTTTCTTTATTCTTTCTTTCTTTCTTCTTTCTTTCTTCCTACTTTATTTCTTCTTTCTTTCTTCCTACTTTATTTCTTCTTTCTTTCTTCTTTCATCTTTCTTTCTTCGTTCTTTCTTCGTACTTTCTTTCTTCTTTCTTTCTTCTTTCTTCTTTCTTTCTTCTTTCTTTCTTTCTTTCTTTCTTCTTTCTTTCTTCTTTCTTTCTTCTTTCTTTCTTCATTCTTTCTTTCTTCTTTCTTTCTTCATTCTTTCTTTCTTCTTTCTTTCTTCTTTCTTTCTTTCTTCTTTCTTTCCTTCTTCTATCTTTCTTCTTTCTTTCTTTCTTTCTTCCTTCCTCCCTTCTTTCTTTTTTGTTTCTTTCTTCTTTCTTTCTTCTTTCTTTCTGTCTTCTTTCTTTCTTTTTTCTTTCTTTCTTCTTTCTTTGTTCTTTCTTTCTTCTTTCGTCTTTCTTCTTTCTTTCTTCTTTCTTTCTTCTTTCTTTCTTCTTTCTTTCTTTTTTCTTTCTTTCTTTCTTTCTTCTTTCTTTCTTCTTTCATTCTTCTTTCTTTCTTCTTTCTTTTTTCTTTCTTTCTTCTTTCTTTCTTCTTTCATTCTTCTTTCTTTCTTCTTTCTTTCTTCTTTCTTTCTTCTTTCTTTCTTTCTTCTTTCTTTCTTCTTTCTTTCTTTCTCCTTTCTTTCTTTCTTTCTTCTTTCTTTCTTTCTTCTTTCTTTCTTCTTTCTTTCTTTCTTCCTTCTTTCTTTTTTCTTCTTTCTTTCTTCTTTCTTTCTTTTTCCTTCTTTCTTATTTCTTCTTTCTTTCTTCTTTCTTTCTTCTTTCTTTCTTCCTTCTTTCTTCCTTTTTTCTACCTTTTTTCTACCTTCTTTCTTTCTTCTTTCTTTCTTTCTTTCTTCTTTCTTTCTTCTTTCTTTCTTCTTTCTTCTTTCTTCATTCTTTCTTCTTTCTTTCTTACTTCTTTCTTTCTTTCTTTCTTCTTTCTTTCTTTCTTCTTTCTTTCTTTCTTCTTTCTTCTTTCTTTCTTCTTTCTTTCTTCTTTCTTTCTTTCTTCTTTGTTTCTTCTTTCTTTCTTTCTTCTTTCTTTCTTTCTTCTTTCTTCTTTCTTTCTTCTTTCCTTCTTCTTTCCTTCTTATTTATTTCTTCTTTCTTTCTTTCTTCCTTCTTTCTTTTCTTTCTTTCTTTCTTCTTTCTTCTTTCTTTCTTCGTTCTTTCTTTTTTCTTTCTTTCTTCTTTATTCTTTCTTTCTTTCTTTTTTCTTTCTTTCTTCTTTCTTTCTTCTTTCTTTCTTCTTTCTTTCTTCTTTCTTTCTTTCTTCTTTCTTTCTTTCTTCTTTCTTTCTTTCTTTCTTCTTTCTTTCTTCTTTCTTCTTTCTTTCTTTCTTCCTTCTTTTTTTTTCTTCTTTCTTTCTTCTTTCTTTTTTTTGCTTCTTTCTTATTTCTTCTTTCTTTCTTCTTTCTTTCTTTCTTCTTTCTTCTTTCTTTCTTCCTTCTTTCTTTCTTCTTTCCTTCTTATTTCTTTCTTCTTTCTTACTTCTTTCTTACTTCTTTTTTACTTCTTTCCTACTTCTTTCTTAATTCTTTCTTTCTTCTTTCTTTCTTTCTTTCTTCTTTCGTTCTTCTTTCTTTCTTCTTTCTTTCTTCTTTCTCTCTTTCTTCTTTCTTTCTTTCTTCTTTCTTTCTTACTTCTTTCTTTCTTTCTTCTTTGTTTCTTCTTTCTTTCTTTCTTCTTTCTTTCTTTCTTCTTTCTTCTTTCTTTCTTCTTTCTTTCTTCTTTCCTTCTTATTTATTTTTTCTTTCTTTCTTTCTTCATTCTTTTTTCTTTCTTCTTTCTTTCTTTCTTCTTTCTTCTTTCTTCGTTCTTTCTTTCTTCTTTCTTTCTTCTTTATTCTTTCTTTCTTTCTTCTTTCTTTCTTCTTTCTTTCTTTCTTATCTCTTTCTTTCTTCTTTCTTTCTTCTTTCTTTCTTCTTTCTTTCTTTTTTCTTCTTTCTTTCTTCTTTCTTCTTTCTTCGTTCTTTCTTTCTTCTTTCTTTCTTCTTTATTCTTTCTTTCTTTCTTCTTTCTTTCTTCTTTCTTTCTTTCTTCTTTCTTTCTTCTTTATTTCTTACTTCTTTCTTACTTCTTTCTTTATTCTTTCTTTCTTTCTTCTTTCTTTCTTCCTACTTTATTTCTTCTTTCTTTCTTCCTACTTTATTTCTTCTTTCTTTCTTCTTTCATCTTTCTTTCTTCGTTCTTTCTTCGTACTTTCTTTCTTCTTTCTTCTTTCTTTCTTCTTTCTTTCTTTCTTCTTTCTTTCTTCTTTCTTTCTTCTTTCTTTCTTCTTTCTTTCTTTCTTCTTTCTTTCCTTCTTCTATCTTTCTTCTTTCTTTCTTTCTTTCTTCCTTCCTCCCTTCTTTCTTTTTTGTTTCTTTCTTCTTTCTTTCTTCTTTCTTTCTGTCTTCTTTCTTTCTTTTTTCTTTCTTTCTTCTTTCTTTGTTCTTTCTTTCTTCTTTCGTCTTTCTTCTTTCTTTCTTCTTTCTTTCTTCTTTCTTTCTTCTTTCTTTCTTTTTTCTTTCTTTCTTTCTTTCTTCTTTCTTTCTTCTTTCATTCTTCTTTCTTTCTTCTTTCTTTTTTCTTTCTTTCTTCTTTCTTTCTTCTTTCATTCTTCTTTCTTTCTTCTTTCTTTCTTCTTTCTTTCCTCTTTCTTTCTTCTTTTTTTCTTCTTTCTTTCTTCTTTCTTTCTTTCTTCGTTCTTTCTACTTTCTTTCTTCTTTTTTCTTCTTTCTTTCTTCTTTCTTTCTTTCTTCATTCTTTCTTCTTTCTTTCTTCTTTCTTTCTTCTTTCTTTCTTCTTTCTTTCTTATTTCTTCTTTCTTTCTTCTTTCTTTCTTCTTTCTTTCTTCCTTCTTTCTTCCTTTTTTCTACCTTCTTCCTTTCTTCTTTCTTTCTTCTTTCTTTCTTTCTTTCTTCTTTCTTTCTTCTTTCTTTCTTCTTTCTTCTTTCTTCTTTCTTCATTCTTTCTTCTTTCTTTCTTACTTCTTTCTTTCTTTCTTTCTTCTTTCTTTCTTTCTTCTTTCTTTCTTTCTTCTTTCTTCTTTCTTCTTTCTTTCTTCTTTCTTTCTTCTTTCTTTCTTTCTTCTTTGTTTCTTCTTTCTTTCTTTCTTCTTTCTTTCTTTCTTCTTTCTTCTTTCTTTCTTCTTTCCTTCTTCTTTCCTTCTTATTTATTTCTTCTTTCTTTCTTTCTTCCTTCTTTCTTTTCTTTCTTTCTTTCTTCTTTCTTCTTTCTTTCTTCGTTCTTTCTTTTTTCTTTCTTTCTTCTTTATTCTTTCTTTCTGTCTTTTTTCTTTCTTTCTTCTTTCTTTCTTCTTTCTTTCTTCTTTCTTTCTTCTTTCTTTCTTCTTTCTTTCTTCTTTCTTTCTTTCTTCTTTTTCTTTCTTCTTTCTTTCTTTCTTTCTTCTTTCTTTCTTCTTTATTCTTTCTTTCTTTCTTTTTTCTTTCTTATTTCTTTCTTTCTTCTTTCTTTCTTCTTTCTTTCTTCTTTCTTTCTTTTTTCTTCTTTCTTTCTTCTTTCTTCTTTCTTCGTTCTTTCTTTCTTCTTTCTTTCTTCTTTATTCTTTCTTTCTTTCTTCTTTCTTTCTTCTTTCTTTCTTTCTTCTTTCTTTCTTCTTTATTTCTTACTTCTTTCTTACTTCTTTCTTTATTCTTTCTTTCTTTCTTCTTTCTTTCTTCCTACTTTATTTCTTCTTTCTTTCTTCCTACTTTATTTCTTCTTTCTTTCTTCTTTCATCTTTCTTTCTTCGTTCTTTCTTCGTACTTTCTTTCTTCTTTCTTCTTTCTTTCTTCTTTCTTTCTTTCTTCTTTCTTTCTTCTTTCTTTCTTCTTTCTTTCTTCTTTCTTTCTTTCTTCTTTCTTTCCTTCTTCTATCTTTCTTCTTTCTTTCTTTCTTTCTTCCTTCCTCCCTTCTTTCTTTTTTGTTTCTTTCTTCTTTCTTTCTTCTTTCTTTCTGTCTTCTTTCGTCTTTCTTCTTTCTTTCTTCTTTCTTTCTTCTTTCTTTCTTCTTTCTTTCTTTTTTCTTTCTTTCTTTCTTTCTTCTTTCTTTCTTCTTTCATTCTTCTTTCTTTCTTCTTTCTTTTTTCTTTCTTTCTTCTTTCTTTCTTCTTTCATTCTTCTTTCTTTCTTCTTTCTTTCTTCTTTCTTTCCTCTTTCTTTCTTCTTTTTTTCTTCTTTCTTTCTTCTTTCTTTCTTTCTTCGTTCTTTCTACTTTCTTTCTTCTTTTTTTCTTCTTTCTTTCTTCTTTCTTTCTTTCTTCATTCTTTCTTCTTTCTTTCTTCTTTCTTTCTTCTTTCTTTCTTCTTTCTTTCTTATTTCTTCTTTCTTTCTTCTTTCTTTCTTCTTTCTTTCTTCCTTCTTTCTTCCTTTTTTCTACCTTCTTCCTTTCTTCTTTCTTTCTTCTTTCTTTCTTTCTTTCTTCTTTCTTTCTTCTTTCTTTCTTCTTTCTTCTTTCTTCTTTCTTCATTCTTTCTTCTTTCTTTCTTACTTCTTTCTTTCTTTCTTTCTTCTTTCTTTCTTTCTTCTTTCTTTCTTTCTTCTTTCTTCTTTCTTCTTTCTTTCTTCTTTCTTTCTTCTTTCTTTCTTTCTTCTTTGTTTCTTCTTTCTTTCTTTCTTCTTTCTTTCTTTCTTCTTTCTTCTTTCTTTCTTCTTTCCTTCTTCTTTCCTTCTTATTTATTTCTTCTTTCTTTCTTTCTTCCTTCTTTCTTTTCTTTCTTTCTTTCTTCTTTCTTCTTTCTTTCTTCGTTCTTTCTTTTTTCTTTCTTTCTTCTTTATTCTTTCTTTCTTTCTTTTTTCTTTCTTTCTTCTTTCTTTCTTCTTTCTTTCTTCTTTCTTTCTTCTTTCTTTCTTCTTTCTTTCTTCTTTCTTTCTTTCTTCTTTTTCTTTCTTCTTTCTTTCTTTCTTTCTTCTTTCTTTCTTCTTTATTCTTTCTTTCTTTCTTTTTTCTTTCTTTCTTCTTTCTTTCTTCTTTCTTCTTTCTTTCTTCTTTCTTTCTTCTTTCTTACTTCTTTCTTTCTTCTTTCTTCTTTCTTTCTTCTTTATTTTCTTTCTTTATTATTCTTTTCTTCTTTCTTTCTTCTTTCTCTCTTTCTTGTTTCTTTCTTGTTTCTTTCTTTCTTCTTTCTTCTTTCTTTCTTCTTTCTTTCTTCTTTCTTTATTCTTTCTTTATTCTTTATTTCTTTCTTATTTCTTTCTCCTTCCTTTATTCTTTCATTCTTTCTTCGTTCTTTCTTCTTTCTTCTTTCTTTCTTTCTTCTTTCTTCTTTCTTTCTTTCTTCTTTCTTACTTCTTTCTTTCTTCTTTCTTTCTTCTTTCTTACTTCTTTCTTTCTTCTTTTTTACTTCTTTCCATTCTCTTTCTTACTTCTTTCTTTCTTCTTTCTTTCTTCTTTGTTTCCTCTTTCTTTCTTCTTTCTTTCTTCTTTCTTACTTTCTTCTTTCTTTCTTCTTTCTTTCTTCTTTCTTACTTTCTTCTTTCTTTCTTCTTTCTTTCTTCTTTCTTACTTCTTTCTTTCTTCTTTTTTACTTCTTTCCATTCTCTTTCTTTCTTCTTTCTTTCTTTCTTTCTTCTTTCTTTCTTCTTTCTTTCTTCTTTCTTTCCTCTTCCTTTCTTCTTTCTTTCTTCTTTCTTTCTTCTTTCTTTCTTGTCTCGTCTTTCTTTCTTCTTTCTTTCTTCTTTCTTTCTTCTTTCTTTCTTCTTTCTTTCTTCTTTCTTTCTTCTTTCTTCTTTCTTTCTTCTTTCTTTTTTCTTTCTTTATTCTATATTTCTTTCTTATTTTTTTCTTCTTTCTTTATTCTTTCATTCTTTCTTCTTTCTTTCTTCTTTCTTCTTTCTTTCTTTCTTCTTTCTTACTTCTTTCTTTCTTCTTTCTTTCTTCTTTCTTTCTTCTTTCTTTCTTCATTTTTTTCGTTCTTTCTTCTTTCTTTCTTTCTTTTTTCTTTCTTTCTTCTTTCTTTCTTCTTTATTTCTTCTTTCTTTCTACTTTCTTTCTTTCTTCTTTCTTTCTTTCTTTTTTCTTTCTTTCTTCTTTCTTTCTTTCTTTCTTTCTTCTTTCTTTCTTCTTTCTTTCTTCTTCCTTTCTTCTTTCTTTCTTCCTTCTTTCTTTCTTCTTTCTTCTTTCATTCTTCTTTCTTTCTTTATTATTACTTTCTTCTTTCTTTCTTTCTTCTTTCTTCCTTCTTTCTTTCTTCTTTCTTCTTTCATTCTTCTTTCTTTCTTTATTATTTCTTTCTTCTTTCTTTCTTCTTTCTTTCTCCTTTCTTTCTTCTTTTTTTCCTCTTTCTTACTTATTTCTTTCTTCTTTCTTTCTTCTTTCTTTCTTCTTTCTTCTTTCTTTCTTACTTCTTTCTTTCGTCTTCCTTTCTTCTTTCTTTCTTCTTTCTTTCTTCTTTCTTTCTTCTTTCTTCTTCCTTTCTTCTTTCTTTTTTCTTTCTTTATTCTATATTTCTTTCTTATTTCTTTCTTCTTTCTTTATTCTTTCATTCTTTCTTCTTTCTTTCTTCTTTCTTCTTTCATTCTTCTTTCTTTCTTTATTATTTCTTTCTTCTTTCTTTCTTTCTTCTTTCTTCCTTCTTTCTTTCTTCTTTCTTCTTTCATTCTTCTTTCTTTCTTTATTATTTCTTTCTTCTTTCTTTCTTCTTTCTTTCTTCTTTCTTTCTTCTTTCTTTCTTCTTTCTTTCTTCTTTCTTTCTTCTTTTTTTTTCGTTCTTTCTTCTTTCTTTCTTTCTTCTTTCTTACTTCTTTCTTTCTTCTTTTTTACTTCTTTCCATTCTCTTTCTTTCTTCTTTCTTTCTTTCTTTCTTCTTTCTTCTTTCTTTCTTCTTTCTTTCCTCTTCCTTTCTTCTTTCTTTCTTCTTTCTTTCTTCTTTCTTTCCTCTTTCTTCTTTCTTTCTTCTTTCTTTCTTCTTTTTTACTTTCTTCTTTCTTTCTTCTTTCTTTCTTCTTTCTTTCTTCTTTCTTTCTTCTTTCTTTCTTCATTCTTTCTTCTTCCTTCTTTCTTTCTTCTTTCTTAGTTCTTTCTTACTTCTTTCTTACTTCTTTCTTTCTTCTTTCATTCTTTCTTATTTCTCTCATATTTCTTTCTTTCTTCTTTCATTCTTTTTTCTCTCTTACTTCATTCTTACTCCTTTCTTTCTTCTTTCTTCTTTCTTTCTTCTTTCCTTCTTCTTTCTTTCTTCTTATTTTCTTTCTTCTTTCTTTCTTCTTTCTTTCTTCTTTCTTTCTATTTCTTTCTTCTTTCTTTCTTCTTTCTTTCTTCTTTTTTTCTTCTTTCTTTCTTCTTTCTTTCTTTCTTCATTCTTCTTTCTTCTTTTTTTTCTTCTTTCTTTCTTCTTTCTTTCTTCTTTCTTTCTTCTTTCTTACTTCTTTCTTTCTTCTTTCTTTCTTCTTTCTTTCTTCTTTCTTTCTTCTTTTTTTCTTCTTTCTTTCTTCTTTCTTTCTTTCTTCATTCTTTCTTCTTTCTTTCTTCTTTTTTACTTCTGTCTTTCTTCTTTCTTTCTTTCTTCATTCTTTCTTCTTTCTTTCTTCTTTCTTTCTTCTTTCTTTCCTCTTTCTTACTTCTTTCTTTCATCTTTCTTTCTTCTTCATTTCTTCTTTCTTCTTTCTTTCTTTCTTCTTTCTTTCGTCTTCATTTCTTCTTTCTTTCTTCTTCCTTCTTTCTTCTTTCTTTCATTCTTCTTTCTTTATTCTTTCTTTCATCTTTCTTTCTTCTTTCTTTCTTCTTTCTTTCTTCTTTCTTTCTTCTTTCTTTCTTCTTTCTTTCTTCTTTCTTTCTTCTTTCTTTCTTGTTTCGTCTTTCTTTCTTCTTTCTTTCTTCTTTTTTTCTTCTTTCTTTCTTCTTTCTTTCTTTCTTCATTCTTTCTTCTTTCTTTCTTCTTTTTTTCTTCTGTCTTTCTTCTTTCTTTCTTTCTTCATTCTTTCTTCTTTCTTTCTTCTTTCTTTCTCCTTTCTTTCTTCTTTCTTAATTTCCTCTTTCTTACTTCTTTCTTTCTTCTTTCTTTCTTCTTTCTTTCTTCTTTCTTACTTCTTTCTTTCTTCTTTTTTACTTCTTTCCATTCTCTTTCTTTCTTCTTTCTTTCTTTCTCTCTTCTTTCTTTCTTCTTTCTTTCTTCTTTCTTTCCTCTTCCTTTCTTCTTTCTTTCTTCTTTCTTTCTTCTTTCTTTCTTCTTTCTTTCTTCTTTCTTTCTTCATTCTTTCTTCTTTCTTTCTTTCTTATTTCTCTCATATTTCTTTCTTTCTTCTTTCATAATTTTTTCTCTCTTACTTCATATTTACTCCTTTCTTTCTTCTTTCTTACTTCTTTCTTTCTTCTTTTTTACTTCTTTCTTTCTCCTTTCTTTTTTCTTTCTTTCTTCTTTCTTTCTTCTTTCTTTCCTCTTTCTTTCTTCTTTCTTTCTTCTTTCTTACTTTCTTCTTTCTTTCTTCTTTCTTTCTTCTTTCTTACTTCTTGCTTTCTTCTTTTTTATTTCTTTCCATTCTCTTTCTTTCTTCTTTCTTACTTCTTTCTTTCTTCTTTTTTACTTCTTTCCATTCTCTTTCTTACTTCTTTCTTTCTTCTTTCTTTCTTCTTTGTTTCCTCTTTCTTTCTTCTTTCTTTCCTCTTTCTTTCTTCCTTCTTTCTTCTTGCTAACTTTCTTCTTTCTTTCTTCTTTCTTTCTTCTTCCTTACTTTCTTCTTTCTTTCTTCTTTCTTACTTCTTTCTTTCTTTTTTTTACTTCTTTCCATTCTCTTTCTTTCTTCTTTCTTATTTCTTTCTTCTTTCTTTCCTCTTTCTTTCTTCTTTCTTTCTTCTTTCTTTCTTCTTTCTTTCCTCTTTCTTCTTTCTTTCTTCTTTCTTTCTTCTTTCTTACTTTCTTCTTTCTTTCTTCTTTCTTTCTTCTTTCTTTCTTCTTTCTTTCTTCTTTCTTTCTTCTTTCTTTCTTCTTTCTTTCTTCATTCTTTTTTCTTTCTTCCTTCTTGCTTACTTCTTTCTTACTTCTTTCTTACTTCTTTCTTACTTCTTTCTTTCTTCTTTCTTTCTTTCTTATTTCTCTCTTATTTCTTTCTTTATTCTTTCATTCTTTTTACTCTCTTACTTCATTCTTACTCCTTTCTTTCTTCTTTCTTCTTTCTTTCTTCTTTCTTTCTTCTTTCTTTCTTCTTACTTTCTTTCTTCTTACTTTCTTTCTTACTTCTTTCTTAATTTTTCTAACTTCTTTCTTTCTTCTTTCTTTCTTCTTATTTTCTTTCTTCTTTCTTTCTTCTTTCTTCCTTCTTTCTTTCTTCTTTTTTTCTTCTTTCTTTCTTCTTTCCTTCTTTCTTCATTCTCTCTTCTTTCTTTCTTCTTTCTTTCCTCTTTCTTTCTTCTTTTTTTCTTCTTTCTTTCTTCTTTCTTTCTTTCTTCGTTCTTTCTACTTTCTTTCTTCTTTTTTTCTTCTTTCTTTCTTCTTTCTTTCTCTCTTCATTCTTTCTTCTTTCTTTCTTCTTTCTTTCTTCTTTCTTTCTTCTTTCTTTTCTCTTTCTTTCTTCTTTCTTTCTTCTTTCTTTCTTCTTTCTTTCCTCTTTCTTCCTTCTTTCTTCTTTCTTTCTCCTTTCTTTCTTCTTTCTTAATTTCTTCTTTCTTTCTTCTTTCTTTCTTCTTTCTTTCCTCTTTCTTACTTCTTTCTTTCATCTTTCTTTCTTCTTTCTTTCTTCTTTCTTCTTTCTTTCTTTCTTCTTTCTTTCGTCTTCATTCCTTCTTTCTTTCTTCTTCCTTCTTTCTTCTTTCTTTCATTCTTCTTTCTTTATTCTTTCTTTATTCTTTCTTTCATCTTTCTTCTTTCTTTCTTACTTATTTCTTTCTTCTTTCTTCTTTCTTTCTTTCTTCTTTCTTTCTTCTTTCTTTCTTCTTTCTTTCTTCTTTCTTTCTTCCTTACTTATTTCTTACTTCTTTCATTCTTCTTTCATTCTTCTTTCTTACTTCTTTCTTTCTTCTTTCTTTCTTCTTTCTTTCTTCTTTCTTTCTTCTTTCTTTCTTCTTTCTTCTTTATTTCTTCTTTATTTTTTCTTTCTTTATTCTTTATTTCTTTCTTATTTCTTTCTTCTTTCTTTATTCTTTCATTCTTTCTTCTTTCTTTCTTCTTTCTTCTTTCTTTCTTTCTTCTTTCTTACTTCTTTCTTTCTTCTTTCTTTCTTCTTTCTTTCTTCTTTCTTTCTTCTTTTTTTCTTTCTTTCTTCTTTCTTTCTTTCTTTTTTCTTTCTTTCTTCTTTCATTCTTCTTTTTTTCTTTATTATTTCTTTCTTCTTTCTTTCTTTCTTCTTTCTTTCTTCTTTCTTTCTTTCTTCTTTATTTCTTCTTTCTTTCTACTTTCTTTCTTTCTTCTTTCTTTCTTTCTTTCTTTCTTTCTTCTTTCTTTCTTCTTTCTTTCTTCTTCCTTTCTTCTTTCTTTCTTCCTTCTTTCTTTCTTCTTTCTTCTTTCATTCTTCTTTCTTTATTATTTCTTTCTTCTTTCTTTCTTTCTTCTTTCTTTCTTCTTTCTTCCTTCTTTCTTTCTTCCTTCTTTCTTTCTCCTTTCTTTCTTCTTTCATTCTTCTTTCTTTCTTTATTATTTCTTTCTTCCATCTTTCTTTCTTCTTTCTTTCTTCTTTCTTTCTTTCTTCTTTCTTTCTTTCTTACTTCTTTCTTTCTTCTTTCTTCCTTTCTTCTCTCTTTCTTTCTACTTTCTTTCTTTCTTCTTTCTTTCTTTCTTTCTTCTCTCTTCCTTTCTTCTTTCATTCTTCTTTCTCTCTTTCTTCTTTCTTTCTTTCTTCTTCCTTTCTTTGTTCTTTCTTTCTTTCTTCTTTCTTTCTTTGTTTCTCTCTTCTTTCTTTCTTCTTTCTTTCTTCTTTCTTTCTGCTTTCTTTCTTTCTTTCTTCTTCCTTTCTTCTTCCTTTCTTACTTCTTTCTTTCTTCTTCCTTTCTTTCTTCTTTCTTTCTTCTTTCTTTCTTCTTTCTTTCTTCTTTCTTTCTTCTTTCTTTCTTCTTTCTTTCTTCTTTCTTTCTTTCTTCTTTCTTTATTTCTTGTTTCTTTCTTCTTTCTTTCCTTCTTACTTCTTTCTTACTTCTTTCTTTCTTCTTTCTTTCTTTCTTTCTTTCTTCTTTCTTTCTTCTTACTTTCTTTCTTATTTCTTTCTTTCTTCTTTCTTCTTACTTCCTTCTTTCTTCTTTCTTTCTTATTTCTTTCTTCTTTCTTTCTTCTTTCTTTCTTCTTTCTTTCTTCTTACTTTCTTGTTTCGTCTTTCTTTCTTTCTTCTTTCTTTCTTCTTTCTTTCTTCTTTCTTCTTCTTTCTTACTTCTTCTTTCTTCTTCCTTTCTCTTTCTTTCTTCTTTCTTACTTCTTTCTTTCTTCTTTCTTTCTTCTTTCTTTCTTCTTTCTTCTTTCTTCTTTTTTTCTTTTTTCTTTCTTTCTTCTTTCTTTCTTCTTTCTTCTTTCTTCTTTCTTTCTTCTTTCTTTCTTCTTTCTTTCTTCTTTCTTTCTTTCTTTCTTCTTTCTTACTTTCTTCTTTCTTTCTTCTTTCTTCTTTCTTTTTTCATTCTTTCTTTCTTTCTTCTTTCTTTCTTATTTCTTTCTTCTTTCTTTCTTCTTTCTTTCTTCTTTCTTTCTTCTTACTTTCTTGTTTCGTCTTTCTTTCTTTCTTCTTTCTTTCTTCTTTCTTTCTTCTTTCTTTCTTCTTTCTTACTTTCTTCTTTCTTCTTTCTTCTTTCCTTCTTACTTCTTTCTTACTTCTTTCTTTCTTCTTTCTTTCTTCTTACTTTCTTTCTTATTTCTTTCTTTCTTCTTTCTTCTTACTTCCTTCTTTCTTCTTTCTTTCTTATTTCTTTCTTCTTTCTTTCTTCTTTCTTACTTCTTTCTTTCTTCTTTCTTACTTCTTTCTTACTTCTTTCTTTCTTACTTCTTTCTTTCTTCTTCCTTTCTTCTTTCTTTCTTCTTCCTTCTTTCTTCCTTCTTTCATTCTTCTTTCTTATATTCTTTCTTTATTCTTTCTTTCTTCTTTCTTTCTTCTTTCTTCTTCTTCTTTCTTCTTTCTTTCTTTCTTTCTTCTTTCTTTCTTATTTCTTTCTTCTTCTTTCTTCTTTCTTTCTTCTTTCTTTCTTCTTTATTTCTTACTTCTTTCTTTCTTATTTCTTTCTTCTTTCTTCTTTCTTTCGTTCGTCTTTCTTTCTTTCTTCTTTCTTTCTTCTTTCTTTCTTCTTTCTTACTTCCTTCTTTCTTTCTTCTTTCTTACTTCTTTCTCTCTTCTCTCTTACTTCTTTCCATCCTCTTTCTTACTTCTTTCTTTCTTCTTTCTTTCTTCTTTCTTTCCTCATTCTTTCTTCTTTCTTTCTTCTTTCTTTCTCTTTCTTTCTTCTTTCTTTCTTCTTTCTTTCTTCTTTCTTTCTCCTTTCTTTCTTCTTTCTTTCTTCTTCCTTTCTTCTTTCTTTCTTCCTTCTTTCTTTCTTCTTTCTTCTTTCATTCTTCTTTCTTTCTTTATTATTTCTTTCTTCTTTCTTTCTTCTTTCTATCTCCTTTCTTTCTTCTTTCATCTTTTTTTCTTTCTTCTTTATTCTTTCTTTCTTCTTTCTTTCTTACTTCTTTCTTTCGTCTTCCTTTATTTTTTCTTTCTTCTTCCTTCTTTCTTCTTTCTTTCATTCTTCTTTCTTTATTCTTTCTTTATTCTTTCTTTCATCTTTCTCTCTCTTTCTTTCTTACTTCTTTCTTTCTTCTTTCTTCTTTCTTTCTTCTTTCTTTCTTTCTTCTTTCTTTCTTCTTTCTTTCTTCTTCTTTCTTCTTTCTTTCTTGTTTCGTCTTTCTTTCTTTCTTCTTTCTTCTTCTTTCTTCTTCTTTCTTTCTTCTTCTTTCTTCTTTCTTTCTTCTTTATTTCTTTTTTCTTACTTTCTTCTTTCTTTCGTCTTTCTTTCTTCTTTCTTTCTTCTTTCTTTCTTCTTTCTTCTTTCTTTCTTTCTTACTTATTTCTTACTTCTTTCATTCTTCTTTCATTCTTCTTTCTTACTTCTTTCTTTCTTCTTTCTTTCTTCTTTCTTTCTTCTTTCTTTTTTCTTTCTTTCTTCTTTCTTCTTTCTTTCTTCTTTCTTTTTTCTTTCTTTATCCTTCTTTTCTTCTTTCTTTCTTCTTCTCTCTTTCTTGTTTCTTTCTTGTTCTTTCTTCTTTCTTTCTTTCTTCTTTCTTTTTCTTTCTTCTTTCTTTCTTCTTTCTTTATTCTTTATTTCTTTCTTATTTCTTTCTTCTTCCTTTATTCTTTCATTCTTTCTTCTTTCTTTCTTCTTTCTTCTTTCTTTCTTTCTTCTTTCTTACTTCTTTCTTTCTTCTTTCTTACTTCTTTCTTTCTTCTTTCTTTCTTCTTTCTTACTTATTTCTTTATTCTTTATTTCTTTCTTCTTTCTTTCTTCTTCCTTTATTCTTTCATTCTTTCTTCTTTCTTTCTTCTTTCTTCTTCCTTTCTTCTTTCTTTCTTCCTTCTTTCTTTCTTCTTTCTTCTTTCATTCTTCTTTCTTTCTTCATTATTTCTTTCTTCTTTCTTTCTTCTTTCTATCTCCTTTCTTTCTTCTTTCATCTTTTTTCTTTCTTCTTTCTTCTTTCTTTATTCTTTCTTTCTTCTTTCTTTCTTTCTTACTTCTTTCTTTCGTCTTCCTTTATTCTTTCTTTATTCTTCCTTCTTTCTTCTTTCTTTCATTCTTCTTTCTTTATTCTTTCTTTATTCTTTCTTTCATCTTTCTCTCTCTTTCTTTCTTAATTTTTCTTTCTTCTTTCTTCTTTCTTTCTTCTTTCTTTCTTTCTTCTTTCTTTCTTCTTTCTTTCTTCTTTCTTTCTTCTTTCTTTCTTCTTTCTTTCTTGTTTCGTCTTTCTTTCTTTCTTCTTTCTTTCTTCTTTCTTTCTTCTTTCTTTCTTCTTTATTTCTTTTTTCTTACTTTCTTCTTTCTTTCTTCTTTCTTTCTTCTTTCTTTCTTCTTTCTTCTTTCTTTCTTTCTTACTTATTTCCTACTTCTTTCATTCTTCTTTCATTCTTCTTTCTTACTTCTTTCTTTCTTCTTTCTTTCTTCTTTCTTTCTTCTTTCTTTTTTCTTTCTTTCTTCTTTCTTCTTTCTTTCTTCTTTCTTTTTTCTTTCTTTATCCTTCTTTTCTTCTTTCTTTCTTCTTTCTCTCTTTCTTGTTTCTTTCTTGTTTCTTTCTTTCTTTCTTTCTTTCTTCTTTCTTTTTCTTTCTCTTTCTTTCTTCTTTCTTTATTCTTTATTTCTTTCTTATTTCTTTCTTCTTCCTTTATTCTTTCATTCTTTCTTCTTTCTTTCTTCTTTCTTCTTTCTTTCTTTCTTCCTTCTTACTTCTTTCTTTCTTCTTTCTTACTTCTTTCTTTCTTCTTTCTTTCTTCTTTCTTACTTCTTTCTTCTTCTTTTTTACTTCTTTCTTTCTCCTTTCTTTCTTCTTTCTTTCTTCTTTCTTTCTTCTTTCTTTCTTCTTTCTTTCTTCTTTCTTGCCTCTTTCTTTCTTCTTTCTTCTTTCTTTCTTTCTTCTTTCTTTCTTCTTTCTTTCTTCTTTCTTTCTTCTTTCTTTCTTCTTTCTTACTTTCTTCTTTCTTTCTTCTTTCTTTCTTCTTTCATACTTCTTTCTTTCTTCTTTCTTTCTTCTTTCTTTCTTCATTCTTTTTTCTTTCTTCTTTCTTTCTTACTTCTTTCTTACTTCTTTCTTACTTCTTTCTTACTTCTTTCTTCTTCTTTCTTTCTTTCTTATTCTCTCTTATTTCTTTCTTTCTTCTTTCATTCTTTTTTCTCTCTTACTTCATTCTTACTCCTTTCTTTCTTCTTTCTTCTTTCTTTCTTCTTTCTTTCTTCTTTCTTTCTTCTTTCTTTCTTCTTACTTTCTTCTTCTTACTTTCTTTCTTACTTCTTTCTTAAATTTTCTAACTTCTTTCTTTCTTCTTTCTTTCTTCTTATTTTCTTTCTTCTTTCTTTCTTCTTTCTTCATTCTTTCTTCTTTCTTCCTTCTTTCTTTCTTCTTTTTTTCTTCTTTCTTTCTTCTTTCCTTCTTTCTTCATTCTCTCTTCTTTATTTCTTCTTTCTTTCTTCTTTCTTTCTTCTTTCTTTCTTCTTTCTTTCTTCTTTCTTTCCTCTTTCTTTCTTCTTTTTTTCTTCTTTCTTTCTTCTTTCTTTCTTTCTTCGTTCTTTCTTCTTTCTTTCTTCTTTTTTTCTTCTTTCTTTCTTCTTTCTTTCTTTCTTCATTCTTTCTTCTTTCTTTCTTCTTTCTTTCTTCTTTCTTTCTTCTTTCTTTTCATTTCTTTCTTCTTTCTTTCTTCTTTCTTTCTTCTTTCTTTCCTCTTTCTTCCTTCTTTCTTCTTTCTTTCTCCTTTCTTTCTTCTTTCTTAATTTCTTCTTTCTTTCTTCTTTCTTTCTTCTTTCTTTCTTCTTTCTTTCCTCTCTCTTACTTCTTTCTTTCATCTTTCTTTCTTCTTTCTTTCTTCTTTCTTCTTTCTTTCTTTCTTCTTTCTTTCGTCTTCATTCCTTCTTTCTTTCTTCTTCCTTCTTCTTTCTTCTTTCATTCTTCTTTCTTTATTCTTTCTTTATTCTTTCTTTCATCTTTCTTCTTTCTTTCTTACTTATTTCTTTCTTCTTTCTTCTTTCTTTCTTCTTTCTTTCTTTCTTCTTTCTTTCTTCTTTCTTTCTTCTTTCTTTCTTCTTTCTTTCTTGTTTCGTCTTTCTTTCTTTCTTCTTTCTTTCTTCTATCTTTCTTCTTTCTTTCTTCTTTCTTTCTCTCTTACTTATTTCTTACTTCTTTCATTCTTCTTTCATTCTTCTTTCTTACTTCTTTCTTTCTTCTTTCTTTCTTCTTTCTTTCTTCTTTCTTTCTTCTTTCTTCTTTATTTCTTCTTTATTTTTTCTTTCTTTATTCTTTATTTCTTTCTTATTTCTTTCTTCTTTCTTTATTCTTTCATTCTTTCTTCTTTCTTTCTTCTTTCTTCTTTCTTTCTTTCTTCTTTCTTACTTCTTTCTTTCTTCTTTCTTTCTTCTTTCTTTCTTCTTATTTTTTTTCTTTCTTCTTTCTTTCTTTCTTTTTTCTTTCTTCTTTCTTTCTTCTTTATTTCTTCTTTCTTTCTACTTTCTTTCTTTCTTCTTTCTTTCTTTATTTTTTCTTTCTTTCTTCTTTCTTTCTTTCTTCTTTATTTCTTCTTTCTTTCTTCTTCCTTTCTTCTTTCTTTCTTCCTTCTTTCTTTCTTCTTTCTTCTTTCATTCTACTTTCTTTCTTTATTATTTCTTTCTTCTTTCTTTCTTTCTTATTTCTTTCTTCTTCCTTTCTTCTTTCTTTCTTCCTTCTTTCTTTCTTCTTTCTTTCTTCTTTCATTCTTCTTTCTTTCTTTATTATTTCTTTCTTCTTTCTTTCTTTCTTCTTTCTTTCTTCTTTCTTCCTTCTTTCTTTCTTCTTTCTTTCTTTATTATTTCTTCCTTCTTTCTTTCTTCCTTCTTTCTTTCTCCTTTCTTTCTTCTTTCATTCTTCTTTCTTTCTTTATTATTTCTTTCTTCCATCTTTCTTTCTTCTTTCTTTCTTCTTCCTTTCTTCTTTCTTTCTTTCTTCTTTCTTTCTTCTTTATTTCTTCTTTCTTTCTTCTTTCTTTCCTTCTTACTTCTTTCTTACTTCTTTCTTTCTTCTTTCTTCATTTCTTCTCTCTTTCTTTCTTCTTTCTTTCTTTCTTTCTTCTTTCTTTCTTTCTTCTCTCTTCCTTTCTTCTTTCATTCTTCTTTCTCTCTTTCTTCTTTCTTTCTTTCTTCTTCCTTTCTTTGTTCTTTCTTTCTTTCTTCTTTCTTTCTTCCTTTCTTTCTTCTTTCTTTCTTCTTTCTTTCTTCTTTATAACTTCTTTCTTTCTTTCTTCTTTCTTTCTTCTTTCTTTCTTCTTTCTTTCTTCTTTCTTTCTTATTTCTTTCTTTCTTCTTTCTTTATTTCTTGTTTCTTTCTTCTTTCTTTCCTTCTTACTTCTTTCTTACTTCTTTCATTCTTCTTTCTTTCTTTCTTTCTTCTTTCTTTCTTTCTTCTTTCTTCTTACTTTCTTTCTTATTTCTTTCTTTCTTCTTTCTTCTTACTTCCTTCTTTCTTCTTTCTTTCTTTCTTCGTTATTTCTTCTTTCTTTCTTTCTTCTTTCTTCTTTTTTCTTTCCTTCTTCTTTCTTTCTTTCTTCTTTCTTTCTTCTTTCTTTCTTCTTTCTTACTTCTTTCTTACTTCTTTCTTTCTTTCTTCTTTCTTTCTTTCTTCTTTTTTCTTTTTTTTTCTTTCTTTCATCTTTCTTTCTTCTTTCTTCTTTCTTTCTTCTTTCTTCTTTCACTCTTCTTTCTTTCTTCTATCTTACTTTCTTCTTTCTTTCTTCTTACTTTGTACGTTCTTCTTTCTTTCTTCTTTCTTCTTTCTTCTTTATTTCTTCTTTCTTTCTTCTTTCTTCTTTCTTTCTTACTTCTTTCTTACTTCTTTCTTTCTTCTTTCTTTCTTCTTTCTTTCTTCTTTCTTTCTTCTTTCTTTCTTCTTTCTTTCTTCTTTCTTTCTTCTTTCTTTCTCCTTTCTTTCATCTTTCTTACTTCTTTCTTTCATCTTTCTTTCTTCTTTCTTTCTTCTTTCTTTCTTTCTTCTTTCTTTCGTCTTCATTTCTTCTTTCTTTCTTCTTCCTTCTTTCTTCTTTCTTTCATTCTTCTTTCTTTATTCTTTCTTTATTCTTTCTTTCATCTTTCTTTCTTCTTTCTTTCTTACTTCTTTCTTTCTTCTTTCTTCTTTCTTTCTTCTTTCTTTCTTCTTTCTTTCTTCTTTCTTTCTTCTTTCTTTCTTCATTCTTTTTTCTTTCTTCTTTCTTGCTTACTTCTTTCTTACTTCTTTCTTACTTCTTTCTTACTTCTTTCTTTCTTCTTTCTTTCTTTCTTATTTGTCTCTTATTTCTTTCTTTCTTCTTTCATTCTTTTTTCTCTCTTACTTCATTCTTACTCCTTTCTTTCTTCTTTCTTCTTTCTTTCTTCTTTCTTTCTTCTTTCTTTCTTCTTACTTTCTTTCTTCTTACTTTCTTCTTACTTCTTTCTTAATTTTTCTAACTTCTTTCTTTCTTCTTTCTTTCTTATTTTCTTTCTTCTTTCTTTCTTCTTTCTTCCTTCTTCTTTCTTTCTTCTTTTTCTTCTTTCTTTCTTCTTTCCTTCTTTCTTCATTCTCTCTTCTTATTTCTTCTTTCTTTCTCTTTCTTCTTCTTTCTTTCTTCTTTCTTTCCTCTTTCTTTCTTCTTTTTTTCTTCTTTCTTTCTTCTTTCTTTCTTTCTTCATTCTTTCTTCTTTCTTTCTTCTTTCTTTCTTCTTTCTTTCTTCTTTCTTTCTTCTTTCTTCTTTATTTCTTCTTTATTTTTTCTTTCTTTATTCTTTATTTCTTTCTTATTTCTTTCTTCTTTCTTTATTCTTCATTCTTCTTCTTTCTTTCTTCTTTCTTCTTTCTTTCTTTCTTCTTTCTTACTTCTTTCTTTCTTCTTTCTTTCTTCTTTCTTTCTTCTTTCTTTCTTTCTTCTTTTTTTTTCTTTCTTTCTTCTTTCTTTCTTTCTTTTTTCTTTCTTTCTTCTTTCTTTCTTTCTTCTTTATTTCTTCTTTCTTTCTACTTCCTTTCTTTCTTCTTTCTTTCTTTCTTTCTTTCTTTCTTTCTTCTTTCTTTCTTCTTTCTTTCTTCTTCCTTTCTTCTTTCTTTCTTCCTTCTTTCTTTCTTCTTTCTTCTTTCATTCTTCTTTCTTTCTTTATTATTTCTTTCTTCTTTCTTTCTTTCTTCTTTCTTTCTTCTTCCTTTCTTCTTTCTTTCTTCCTTCTTTCTTTCTTCTTTCTTTCTTCTTTCATTCTTCTTTCTTTCTTTATTATTTCTTTCTTCTTTCTTTCTTTCTTCTTTCTTTCTTCCTTCTTCCTTCTTTCTTTCTTCTTTCTTTCTTTATTATTTATTTCTTCTTTCTTTCTTCCTTCTTTCTTTCTCCTTTCTTTCTTCTTTCATTCTTCTTTCTTTCTTTATTATTTCTTTCTTCCATCTTTCTTTCTTCTCTCTTTCTTCTTTCTTTCTTTCTTCTTTCTTTCTTCTTTATTTCTTCTTTCTTTCTTCTTTCTTTCTTCATCTTCTTTCTTGCTTACTTCTTTCTTACTTCTTTCTTTCTTCTTTCTTCCTTTATTCTCTCTTTCTTTCTTCTTTCTTTCTTTCTTCTTTCTTTCTTTCTTTCTTCTCTCTTCCTTTCTTCTTTCATTCTTCTTTCTCTCTTTCTTCTTTCTTTCTTTCTTCTTTCTTTCTTCTTTCTTTCTTCTTTCTTTCTTCTTTTTTTCTTCTTTCTTTCTTCTTTCTTTCTTTCTTCTTTCTTCTTTCTTCTTTCTTCTTTCTTTATTTCTTGTTTCTTTCTTCTTTCTTTCCTTCTTACTTCTTTCTTACTTCTTTCATTCTTCTTTCTTTCTTTCTTTCTTCTTTCTTTCTTTCTTCTTTCTTTCTTCTTACTTTCTTTCTTATTTCGTTCTTTCTTCTTTCTTCTTACTTCCTTCTTTCTTCTTTCTTTCTTTCTTCTTTCTTTCTTCTTTCTTTCTTTCTTTCCTTCTTCTTTCTTCTTTCTTTCTTCTTTCTTTCTTCTTTCTTACTTCTTTCTTACTTCTTTCTTTCTTTCTTCTTTCTTTCTTTCTTCTTTTTTCTTTTTTTTTCTTTCTTTCATCTTTCTTTCTTCTTTCTTCTTTCTTTCTTTCTTCTTTCTTCTTTCACTCTTCTTTCTTTCTTCTATCTTACTTTCTTCTTCTTTCTTCTTACTTTGTACTTTCTTTTTCTTTCTTCTTTCTTCTTTCTTCTTTCTTTCTTCTTTCTTCTTTATTTCTTATTTCTTTCTTCTTTCTTCTTTCTTTCTTACTTCTTTCTTACTTCTTTCTTTCTTCTTTCTTTCTTCTTTCTTTCTTCTTTCTTTCTTCTTTCTTTCCTCTTTCTTTCTTCTTTCTTTCTTCTTTCTTTCTTCTTTCTTTCTTCTTTCTTCTTTCTTTCTTCTTTCTTTCTCCTTTCTTTCTTCTTTCTTAATTTCTTCTTTCTTTCTTCTTTCTTTCTTCTTTCTTCTCCTTTCTTTCCTCTTTCTTACTTCTTTCTGTCATCTTTCTTTCTTCTTTCTTTCTTCTTTCTTTCTTCTTTCTTTCTTTCTTCTTTCTTTCGTCTTCATTTCTTCTTCTTTCTTCTTCCTTCTTTCTTCTTTCTTACATTCTTCTTTCTTTATTCTTACTTTATTCTTTCTTTCATCTTTCTTTCTTCTTTCTTTCTTACTTCTTTCTTTCTTCTTTCTTCTTTCTTTCTTCTTTCTTTCTTTCTTCTTTCTTTCTTCTTTCTTTCTTCATCTTTCTTCTTTCTTTCTTCTTTCTTTCTTGTTTCGTCTTTCTTAC